>NC_137621.1:25881147-26143647 GCF_963280865.1 Gymnoscopelus braueri | reverse complement strand
AGTCCCAGTCTTGCCTCCTCTCTCTCTGCCCTCTCTGGCCGAGTGGTTAAGGCCCATGCCACATATAGGCTCTAATGCAGCCCGACAGCGGGTCGTGGGTTCGATTCCCGAGCCCGAAGACCTTTGCTCCTTCACTCCCCGTTTCTCTCTCCCTGTTTCCTGTCACTCTCTACTGTGCTATCCGAATAAAGGCAGAAAAAGACCCACCCCCCCAAAAAAAAGAAGAAAAAAAAGATGCAAAATAAATACATAAAAAATGGAAGAAAGAATATGACATGAAAGAATATAAAATATGACGCAACATATTATTGCACAGGAAATATTTGGATGGATCTTCCTCTTGCCAGGCCATTGTATTGTACTTCCTGCAGCTGCCATGAAGCATGGCTTGTCCAATGTACAATATCTGAAGTAAGTTAGCATTATGGTACAGTACATACATTTTTAGATATACAGTGACAGTACATTAGTTGATTGCATATTTTCCATGTGATACGCTGGTGAACAAACAAAATTCAAGTGTTGAGATCCCATTTTGCTGCTTGTACTTACCGTAGTAAGTGACAATTAAAACGCTTTTTTGATTCCATATCAATACCTTAAATGCAACAATAAAGGGATAAAATAGAGATCATCATAGGAGAGTCTTAAGGGAGAGAGCAGCGCCTGCAATGAGGACACTAAATCCCCAAATATCATCCCTGTAGAAAGACAGGAATCCAGGAGGAAGATGATGAGAAGACTTTAACGTGAGCGAGAGTGGAAATCCCACCAGAGTACTATGAGGCACGCCATAGGGAGGGAAATCTTGAGACAGGCACCGTTGGGCATCCCGTGTGCCACGCATGACAGCCCATGTACACAAACTCTCGTGACAACACACCTCGCCCATCCCCTCACTCACTCCCTTGGCGAGGAACACACTCACTCACACTGGCCCACGCATACTCACTCACACAATGACACCTGTGTACAAAATTACACAAACACATGAGTGCACCTACCTTAAGGTACTGTATTAAATATGCAAAGGACGAGAGAAACAGAAAATGAGAGGATGAAAGGGAAATAGAGAGAGAGACAGAGAGAGACAGAGAGAGACAGAGAGAGAGAGAGTCAGCATTATACCCAAGGATCATTCTCTTAAACAAAAACGGGCAGATTCCACTGTCCTCTAGTGGTTTGCCATTGAAAAAAAGAAGAAAGATTAGCTTTCTTTTTCCATCGCATCCCTCTCTCTTTCTCCCTGTCTCCCAATCTGGTCTTTCATGATGATGTGAAATGGAGTGGTGGCTTCGCTGTAGCACAGTGATGTGTTGCGTTGCCTAAAGTGGGAGATTTTTATAGTCACAGATAATCTGCTTTTGTGAAGTGTTGCTTTTGTTTACTTTTGCTCAGTTAAGCTTTGGGAGATAGAGTTTCATAACTCTTTTGATTCTCAATAGCTGTGAAGGCTCTGGCTATTCTACTGAGTAATTTAGGAGATGATGGATTTTGGCATTCAGAAGAAAAATAAACTTTATATAAACACTGATCTGAAACATCAATGCCCTAAAACAATTGCCAACAGGAAACCAAGCTCCAAGGAGTTTGGGCGAGAAAAAACAATGTTGTGTACAGTATGTGAGCCTAATCTGTGCACTGCATTGGTAATCCTACAGTAAGAGAATACTGCAAGCTGCCAAGTATAGGACAATAGAGTAGCCAGCTGTAAGTAATTCCATAGCAAATTGAATTAGTTTTGGTGACCGAGGCCTGGATTTTACTTTATAGTCATAACCAAAGATATACTGTACATCTCATTACAGAAGGCTGAACAGAAATGTTCAGCCTTGTAGTTATCTTTAGCCATCTGAGCAGTGGTGTGTTCTACCGTGTTACGCTATATACGGTAGTGTGACCAGCAGAAAAACATTGTTGCCAAGCGTAGCCCTCTACTAACCATTTCATCCATTGAAAACGACCTAGCGTATCTCTACAACCATGCGCATGTCGTGCAAGGAATGATTATTGTATCCCTCCGTAAAAACCTAGAACACACCACTGCATCTGTGGTATGTTCAGACATAACTTGACCCGATCCTATTTTAGAATACTGTGCAGCCAGGAAGGTAATATTATTGTGAAGACCCGCCCTCGCTGCGGTTGCAGCCAATAGCAGTCGTTTCCGGTTTCTTTTCGGGACCGGAAGTTCAAAGATGGTGGATTTAAATGAGCAGAAAAGGTGGTCTATGATTGAGACCCATTTGAAACAGCCACTCGTTGTGAAGTTGTTGTGCATATGATTATACTATTTTCCACATGGATGTACTGTGAAAAATTTGAAATCAGCCATTTCTGATACTTTCAGAATGCATTTCGATTGGCAGTGCATTTGTCCTCTAACCTAATATGACCTGACAGAACATATGTTATCCTATTAAAATTATAGCAAATTATAGCATATGTGTCCATTCATAATGTAGGCCACCACAAGTCAAAACCCAAGGCAAAATAGAGTCTGACTCTGGAATGCTAATGTAGACTACAAACACATACGAATATTGTGTGTACAGTATTTCCCTTCCCAGACACAAACCATTGAAACAAAATTGTTTATAAGCTTGATTTAATACAAATCCATATTTTACACATTAGTAATGGAGAGTGATTTATAATCAAAAGCTGAGTTGTAATGCATTAAAAAAAAATCACTTTGATGTATTCAGATGTTCAATCTTGATCAGGATGTCCTTATGCCATTCTTTTTATGGTAATGTTTGGGTGTAAGGCGTGAGTCTGAATTGCATTTCTGTATTATACCGGACATAAGCACAGTGCAGTGTGGAATACCAACTACTGTATTAGAAACAGAGGACAGAAAAGGACATAGCAGAGCACTGCAAATATGTGTTACAACAGAAACAAATCAGGATAAAGGACCGTTGAAAAAATAGGATTTCAATCCAATGGGAAATCATTCTGACTATTGGGCTTTTGGAATATGGACTGTCGGACCAATGGGCAGGCCCCAACACGATCACGTGAGCACGGGAAGGAGGCTTGGAAAGTAATGCAATTCAAAGAGATTTGTGCGTAAGTAGCCTACACAGTAAATCCCCAGTGTTCATTTATCCACTTGTAACCAAATGGACATTAAATTAACATTGTGCTGTGCAGGTTGCAGACTTGAATGTAGTAGACACTGTCCACTGCTCGAAGTTGATCCCAGACAGAAGAAGGCAGGTAAGGATGGAGGGAGGGTCGCATTGCGTGTTGGGAGCTTTTAGATTTACTATTTTTGGCGTGCGATACTGTCATACGCCAAAATATAAATCAGCCTGCAAGGGAAAGAAAAACGGTTGAGCATGAAAAGTGGCGAACACACAGTGCAATGAGTTGTCTAATGGAAACAGGCTTGTTTCTAGGCCTGCTGCTTTCAAAAGAGCCACAGTATATGTACTGTAAACCCAGCTGTAATCCTCTGCAGGTGCACAAACACTAGGCGCACACACACAAAATAAAAAATGGGGAATGGAAAAAACAGGGGGTGTGTGTGTGTGTGTGTGTGTGTGTGTGTGTGTGTGTGTGTGTGTGTGTGTGTGTGTGTGTGTGTGTGTGTGTGTGTGTGTGTGTGTGTGTGTGTGTGTGTGTGTGTGTGTGTGTGTGTGTGTGTGTGTGTGTGTGTGTGTGTGTGTGTGTCGGGGGGGGGGGGGGGTGCTTAATGAATGGGCACCATGGTAACTCTCTTGAGGTAAAGTGATTGGATATTACGTAATACTACTCCATTGGCAGTCACTCAATCTCTATCATTCAGTAACAAGCAGCAATTTATTCTTTTCAGTATGATTCAACGGGGCCATTTGTACTTAATCGTGTCATTACTCATTCTCAATTTCAATCTGGATATCTCAGCCTGTGAATCACTACAGGATTTAACCAGGGGGCAAGTCACCGTGGGCAGAAATGGACTTCCATGTTTGTGTATAATAATAATTTAAAGTGTCTATTAAAGCCTGTGTTTCTGAAATGACCTGCTCTAATCTGTAATTCTGATGTCCAAGTTTTACATTCATGGAGTATGTTAAGTCCTTGATACAGTAGTGTCACAGTGTGTGCTAAGCTGTAGATTTGCATTTAACTATATATTTAATCATATATGTCACAACTGAATATGAACCTGGCATCCAGGTTGATTATTAATTTGGAATTTAAAAAGCAGATTGTGTGATCTACCTGTGTGACATCATGAGACTGGTGAGCAAGAGAACTCATCATGTCTGATGGGATTCACCTGGGACAGATTCAAGGCTCAACAGATGGGTGAGAACGTGGTGGGGCACGGAAAGGCACGGGCGTGCTTAGTGCCTCCATATGCCTCCTAGGGCATATGGAGTAATGGACACCTATGGATATGCTGTGTTACACTGTTATTTGGACCCCTCTTGCCCCTTTCTTTTCGTTAGAGTTATTATCTGCGTGTCAAACTGAACGGTTGTTAAGTGGAACGACACCAACAGCAACAGCGTCGGCAACCGAGGGACAGTGCTTTCCGGGCCCAAGAGATGGACGGAGCACTGGGCCAGATGGACGCTCTCAGAGCAGCGAGTGCCAGCTGAGCCATGAGAAGCGGGTAGGTACTCTCCTCCCCACTATATCTGTACTTTGAAAGGCAAAGTTAAGGGAAATGAAGTTTGTGTAAAACTGGAGTGCTAGAAGGCCTGCCATAGCTGAATGAAATGGATGAGTACAGAGACCGTCTTGGGAATCGGAAGCAAGGTCATTGGTTCGCTCACCGACTCACCGGGCACTAATAGCACCCACTGCAACTGGAAAGTCCTACAGCCCAGTGCATCATAGGAGGTGAGCTTCCCTCCCTCCAGGGAGTATACGAGAAGCAGTGTGTAGTCAAAGCTGAGTGAATCATCAAGGACACTCACCACCCCAGCCACAATCTGTTTGAGCCACTACTGTGGCCACAGTCAGGCAAGCGCTACCGATGTATCCAAAGCCATACCACCAGATATCTGAACAGTTTCCACTTTGCTAACAAGTGCTGAACCCCACCTGTCACCAGACTCTCCTGATGATGCAGGCAGCCACACAGGATTACTTTTTCTGTGTATATACTGTATAAGACTCCAGGTGCTGCACTGGCTTTGGGAACGATGCCCATTGGGAGCGTATGCTCCTCCGGATATGCAATACAGGTTGTACCCATTGTCAGAGTACCTGTGCGTTTTACCCATCTGTCTATCTGTTTCTCTTTTATGCCCATGCATGGAGATCACTTCCCATGTATGGACATATCGGTCGGATTGGTGGTTCTGGACAACTGGATCTCCATATATGCATATACTGTATGGGCATTTCGGTTGAAACGGTGGTTCAGGACAACCACCGATCTAACCGACTTCACACCAGGCACTGCACTCCCTCGGGTCCTCTGCGATACACACAGCGAGTTTGAAGTCGATCGGTCAGATGGTTCTCGAGATACCTGAAGGAAACATATGCACACACACGCACACACTCAGATATTTGCGTAATTTAAAGATAGCTACATGTAGGTGTTTGCCTAAGTCAGCAATATCAGACGCATAAAGTTTGTGCCGGCTTGTGCCAATATGCCATAAACGTGAGTACTGTTGAATCAGAGCACTTAGAAGCCTTGATAACGAGAGCCGAATTGATATTAATAATTCGATAATAATATTAAGCCCTATACTGTAGGTTCTGAACCGTCACAGTAGCTTAAAAGCTCAATGACTTTACACCTAAATAAAGTGTTGATAGCACCTTCAGCATCAATTAAAGGTATATATGTATCATATCTTATCTACATCAGCAGTGCATTACGTGGCCATAAAAAGTGATAATGTATGTACTGTATGTGTATGCAATGCATGCATGCATATGATTCAGTGCACATGTACATTGTGATTGTGTTTTCATTCTGAAACAGCCCCTGGCTGCAGCTCTGAGAAAGGGAAGCTATAACAGGGAGATGACGCTGGTGGCGTACCTGCCACAGCTGAGCTCCAGCACTGATCAACGAACAACTTATCAAATAGACAGGAGTGACAGGAGATGCTCCAGAGCTGTGAAAAGATGAGTCTAACAAAGGAAGGAAGGATGGAAGGCAGGTAGGTAGGAATTGGTATTTGGTATTTTCTTAGGTTGGCATGAGTTGGCCTATCCCACTGTCCTCACCGCTGTAGCGCTTAGCAGGCATGGCACTGTGTGTGTGTGTGTGTGTGTGTGTGTGTGTGTGTGTGTGTGTGTGTGTGTGTGTGTGTGTGTGTGTGTGTGTGTGTGTGTGTGTGTGTGTGTGTGTGTGTGTGTGTGTGTGTGTGTGTGTGTGTGTGTGTGTGTGTGTGTGTGTGCGTGCGTGCGTGTGTGTACACAGTATGTGCGTGCGCGCGCATGTGTGTGTATGTGTGCTTATTTCTCTCCATGCCTGCACAGTAAAAGTGTTAATTTACCCATTTGCAACTGAGAGTTAAACTAGAAAAAGTGCTCCTCGGATCACAGGTCTCCGCCAGGTCAGATAGGTTATTGTGGCCTCCTGGTGGCGCTATAATAGGCCAATGTGAAAAGGGTGCCATTTCTTCTTAGGCCTTGCACGGCAATCGGACACTGCATTCATGATTTGAGGCATTTTGTTAAAAACATTTGTTTTGCTAAATTATAACTGCTGGTGGCGCTATAACAGGCCAATGTTAAAAGGGTAGCATTTTGCGTGCAAAGTGTGACCGCAATCGGACGCTGCGTTCATGATTTGAGGCATTTTGTTCAAAACAAGGCACTACTGAAAACTTTAGATGTCAATCTTAGTCAATCAGGATGGAATATGAAAAATCAAACACATCCGTCTTGATCACATGACTATAGAGATCATGTGTACCGATTTGCGTGAAATTTGGAAATTTGGATCGGAAGGAGTAATATTAAAAAATGTGTTTTACATAAGTCGGCCTCCTGGTGGCGCTATAAAAGGCAGATGTGAAAAATGCAGGGCAAAGGTTTTTCCTTGACCTCTAGGGAGTGCGCTTACAAAGTTTTACACAGATCTGTGCAGTTATAGGTAAAAACACGAATCGGCCTGTTATAGCGCCACCATGAGGCTGATTTGAACATTTTCAAGTGGCATTTCTTCCTCGGCATAGTAGGAGTACTGTCAAAAAATATGTTTTGCACAAATCGGCCTCCTGGTGGCACTATAAAAGGCCCATGTGAAAAATGTGGGGCAGAGGTTCTGCTGTGGCATCCAGGGAGTGTGTGTGCACAGTTTCACTGCGAGCAAGCCAACGGTGCCGGAGATTAGCTGTACACAGACAGAATGACGGACGGACACACGGACGGACGGACACACGGACGGACGGACGGACGGACAGGGGGCAAAACATACTCTCTCGCCAGGCCGAAAGAGACAATTAACACTCAGGATTTTACAGTGTGTATGTGCATATGCCCACACTACATGTGTCATCGGTACAGTGTGTCACTGTGGTGAGGCGGCAGAATGGAGAAAAGACAAACACAGGCTCTTTATCTCATGTCCACTATAATGGACCGGTGTGAAAAAGCACGGCGTGACACCACTGCCACCTCACACAAACAACAAAAAGGGGTCAGTGCATTTGGGAGTCCATCACACAGGTATTACTCACATGTTCACTCAGAAGTGTGCGACCTGATGTCCTGAATGCTGCAGTAGGTGTTAAAACTAATAGCCTTTGGATTGAACTAAGAAACCTAACAAGAATTCCATGATTTAGCCAGCTGGTCTACAACACTGGTTCAACGTGGGATCCTGAGGCCCCCAGGGGTCCTTGAGGGAGTCCCCCTAGGGAGTCCCCTAGCTACATTATTGATTGTTATGAACCAAATGGACCCTTGAGGCCCTTTGTACACTCTTGAGTTAAATTAACAACAGTGTAGATTGGGGTCCGAGAGATAAAAGTCAAATGGGAGTTCGTGGCTGAGAATCGCTGGTCAAAAAGGCGGAGAATCACTGGTCTGTACATATGTATTTATACACACGGAGGTGGGGCTGATATTGTAAAAAAGAAATGTGTGTGTGTGTGTGTGTGTGTGTGTGTGTGTGTGTGTGTGTGTGTGTGTGTGTGTGTGTGTGTGTGTGTGTGTGTGTGTGTGTGTGTGTGTGTGTGTGTGTGTGTGTGTGTGTGTGTGTGTGTGTGTGTGTGTGTGTTGATATGCCCATATATGCCCATATATGGAGATCTCTGTCAGTCCTAATCCCTTTTATGCCCATATATGGATATCCCTGATGTCATCAGTATATGCCAAAATATGAGCATGCTGATATGCCCATACATGGAGATGTCTTTATCTGTCAATCCTTGTCCCGTGTGTGTGTGTGTGTGTGTGTGTGTGTGTGTGTGTGTGTGTGTGTGTGTGTGTGTGTGTGTGTGTGTGTGTGTGTGTGTGTGTGTGTGTGTGTGTGTGTGTGTGTGTGTGTGTGTGTGTGTGTGTGTGTGTGTGTGTGTGTGTGTGTGTGTGTGTGTGTCTCTCTCTTTCCCTATTGAATGGCTCAAAGGATTCCCTTTTCAGCTAATAGTCCGGGAGTCAAAGGGTGATTTTTGGCTGAACGTGGTTTCGTCGGTTAAAGTTTTTTTCTCAACTGATTCTTGCTGCTGGGGGTCCCCTCTTAAGGATTCAAGAGGGTGCCCAGTGAAATCCCTTGGGCATTTTTAATTATTAACCCCTTAATGCCCAAAACACTAAAAATTCACCCAAAATAGACTTCTATGGTATTTCATGCAAAATACTTGATCTAAATGCTTAAATTTGGTTTCTACAGTGTGTATCCATGTAAGTGGATGTGTACAGTGCATTAGATTTAATATTTATGCATTTTTTAATATTAACCCCTTCCTGCCCAGAACAACATAATCTTTAAACTGTGATATTGTACATGCACAGAAATCAAATTAAATCAAATGCATTAGATCTGCTTTCTACACTAGTGGAACTTTTTTCCTTTTGGATGAATGCACATTAAAAACGGGCGGTACCTCCCTGTCCCTGGGTCGCCCGGCGCCGGCGGAGGGCTCGTTGGATCCGGGCCGGGGGTGCGCACGCGTCGGTGCCCCCCCCGGGTCCCTGGGTCCCTGGGGCTCTGGCCTCTCCCCTGCGTGAAATTTCGCGTGGGGGGAAAGTGGCCACTGGTGCCAGCGGGTATGGACCATGCCCGGAACCGGGGCATGGTCCTGGGGCAGTGTCGGCGCCGCGAGAGGCCCCAAATCCTGGAGGATTCGGAAAAAAGCCAGGATTTCTTCAGAGTCCAGAGCTCCCAGGAAGCTGTGGGCTCACGGCCTCTCCCCTGCGTGAAATTTCGCGTGGGGGGAAAGTGGCCACTGGTGCCAGCGAGTAGCTATGGACCATGCCCGGAACCGGGGCATGGTCCTGGGGCAGTGTCGGCGCCGCGAGGGTTCCCTTGTCCTGGATCTCCGCGTCGTACCTCCCTGTCACCTGCCCGTAGCCCAGGAGGCGTCTGGCTCGTGCCTGCCTCCCTCCTTTGAAAAATTCTCCCGGGCGAGACGCCGACTCGCTCCAGACCGTACCTATGGAGCTTGGCCGTCGCGATGCCCAGCGCGAGGCTCCGTCTCGGGTGGCGGCGCGGGCCCCCTCCTCCTGGATCTCCGCGTCGTACCTCCCTGTCCCCTCCCCGTGGCCCAGGAGGCGTATGGCTCGTCCCTGCCTCCCTCCTGTGAAAAAGTCTCCCGGGCGAGGCGCCGACTTGTTCCAGAACGCACCTATGGAGCTTGGCCGTTGCGAAGCCCGGGGCGAGGCTCCGTCTCGGGTGGCCCGAGCGGGGCGCCCGGTGGTGGTGGCTGAGGAGAACCATGAAATCAGAGGCCTCTTCCCAGCGGGCTTATGGGAAGAGAGAGGCCTCCGGTCGGGCACGGCCGGTCGGGCACGGCCGGTCGGGCACGGCCGGTCGGGCACGGCCGGTCGGGCACGGCCGGGTGGACGGGCGCCCTGGAGGTCTTCGTGGAGGCCACGAGGATCTGGGCTCTGCCCTGGCCCCCTCCTTTGAAATTCTCTCCCGGGAGTCTCTGCAACTTTTCCCATCCCGGATATATGGAACAGGCGTGCGGACGCCGAGGATGGGACGACGGCAGGCCCGAGAGAGGCCTCCGGTCGGACGCGGTAGGGCGGCCTAGCACCCTGGAAGTTCTCGTGGAGCCCACGAGGACCTGGGCTCTGCCATGGCCCCCTCCTTTGAAATTCTCTCCCGGGAGTCTCGCCAACTTTTCCCACCCTGGAAGTTCTCGTGGAGCCCACGAGGACCTGGGCTCTGCCATGGTCCCCTCCTTTGAAATTCTCTCCCGGGAGTCTCGCCAACTTTTCCCACCCTGGAAGTTCTCGTGGAGCCCACGAGGACCTGGGCTCTGCCATGGCCCCCTCCTTTGAAATTCTCTCCCGGGAGTCTCGCCAACTTTTCCCAGCCCGGATATATGGACCAGCGTGCGGACACTGGGGACACGGACGGCAGGCCTGCCCGAATGCAGGGCCCACCGTCGGCCACGGTGGCCACTCTAGTCTTGCACTGTGTTCCACGGGAACCACGCCGCCCGCGAGGGCCGTGGAACCCGCTACTTTTTCCTGACCGATAGGCACTCTTAGCCCGCCTCTTGCAAGGGCCCCGCCGGCATCTCGTGTGCTTCGGCGGACGCTGCTTGCAGCCTGCAGGGCCGTCACCCCTGCCGTCACTTCGCCCCCGGGCGGGGAGCCGGCCGGTCAGTCCCCCCCGTTCGTGGGGTGGGCCCCGGTCGGCCACCCTAGCCCGGGGCCCGCGGAGGTCGGAGCCGGCTCTGCGCCGTGCGTGCCGTACGGCTGCCTGTGGACCTTGTGTCTCTAGCAGCCTGCTGGCGCCCGGCGCACTCCGTCCGACCCACCGCGGAGCGTGCGGTTCCTGGGGAGGCTGGCGGTCTTCTCACCGCGTCTCGGCAAGCCTCCTCGCTCACGGGGGGAGCCGCCACCAGCAACCCGTTGCTTTACGACCTCAGATCAGACGAGACGACCCGCTGAATTTAAGCATATTACTAAGCGGAGGAAAAGAAACTAACAAGGATTCCCCCAGTAGCGGCGAGCAAAGAGGGAAGAGCCCAGCGCCGAATCCCCGCCCGCGGTGGGCGCGGGAAATGTGGCGTACAGGAGACGGCTGTCGCCCGGGTGTCGATCGGGGGCCTGAGTCCTTCTGATAGAGGCTCAGCCCGTGGACGGTGTGAGGCCGGTAGCGGCCCCCGTCGCCCCGGGGCAACGTCTCCTCGGAGTCGGGTTGTTTGCGAATGCAGCCCAAAGCTGGTGGTAAACTCCATCTAAGGCTAAATACCGGCTAAATACCGTGAGGGAAAGTTGAAAAGAACTTTGAAGAGAGAGTTCAACAGGGCGTGAAACCGTTAAGAGGTAAACTGGTAGGGTCCGCGCAGTCTGCCCGGAGGACTCAACCCGGCCGGGGATCTCCCTTTCAGGGGGACCCCGCCCCGGGTGCTGCCGTGCCCTCGCCGGGCGCACTTTCTCCGCGGCGCTGCGTCGCGACCGGCTCTGGGTCGGCCTGGAAGGGCTCGCGGCGAAGGTGGCTCAGGTTGCTCGCGTGCCTGAGCTTTACGGGGGGTCGCCAAAAGATGGCGGCCCCCCTCCGGACGCGCACTTCATGTTTGTGAACAACTTGGCGCCAAATGACTCGTGGCCGGGGGGCCGACTGGTGGCCGAGGGGCGCAAATCCGCCGGCGTCCACAAGGTGGCGCCGTCCCCGGTCCCTGGTCCCCATCGGGGGTCCATGGACCACCTCCTACCCAGGGACGGTGGCTCCCGGGGTGGGTAGAGCGGGCGAGTGTGCACCCGGCACTGTGCCGTGAGGCACTGGGCTCCCTGGCCCTTGCCCTGTGTGAAGGGGAGAGCCAGGGAGAAGGGCCGACTGGTGCCATCTAGTAGGTAGGGACCATGCCCAGGAAGAGGCCTCTTCCTGGGGCAGTGATGGGCCACGGACCGTGGCCCATACAAACACATATTCCAATTTGATGCGCTAAATCAATATTTTTGCATAAAATGACATAAAAAACGTTTTTTGTTTTGGGCATTTAAGGGTTAATGACTAAAATATGGTTGGCCTCAAAGGGTTAATATGCATTCATCCAAAAGGAAACATGACCAGTTCCACTATTAGACTTAGTAGAAAGCAGATCTGATGCATTTGATTTGATTTCTGTGCATGTTCTATTTCACAATATCACAGTTTAAAGATTAAGTTGTTCTGGGAATGAAGGGGTTAATATTTAAAAGTTTACAAATATTAAATCTAATGCACTGTACACATCCACTTACATGGATACACACTGTAGAAAGAAAATTTTAAGCAATTAGATCAAGTATTTTGCATGAAATACCATAGAAGTCTATTTTGGGTGCATTTTTTGTGTTTTGGGCATTAAGGGGTTAATAATAAAAAATGCTCAAGGGATTTCACTGGGCACCATCTTGAATCCTTAAGAGGGGACCCCCAGCAGCAAGAATCAGTTGAGAAAAAAACTTTAACCGACGAAACCACGTTAAGCCCCATGACTCCCGGACTATAAACTGATCACCTTCAACTGACATGGTACTGAACCTATCAAAGCCACAGTATTTGCAGCTTTATGATTTTTACCAATAAGAGTTCTTTTTACAGTGTAAACTAAAAATAAATAAAAATAACATTCTCACTGCTGGTGCAAACAAACTTCTGTGCCAAAACAACTAGGAATGTTGGCAGATTTGGGGAAACAGGAGATGCATGGAGTTTGGTTTCACTACGGGGCTTTTCATTAAAAACTACTTTGTGAGCCAAAACATACTCCTTTGCGAGCAAGGCTGCATCGTCCAAATTAATCACTCTCACCTGTATCCTCTCTTTGTCTAACTTCAACCGAAGCTCACCCAGCCGCTTTTGGTTCAACTTTTAACAGCTTGAGCTTCGATTGGATTTCTCGCTCCTTCAAATGTGCAGACGGTTCATTCTACTTTCCCTCCTGAGTCTGTTCGGCCAAACTTAACTCACTGCCTGACAATACTGTAGCTTTATTTGCCTCACTTGCTACAGTACATAGCCACCGATGGCGGAGGCAACCATGCAAGGTACCACCCTGCTCACCTGGTGCAGTTAGGGGTTCAGTGTCTTGCTTAAGGACACTTCGACACTAACCCAGGGGGAGCTAAGCCAGGGATCGAACCGCGAACCTTCTGATTCCCAAGCGGCCGCTCTACCTCCTGACAAGAATGCATTCAATAGAGTGCAATAACATATGTTGGTCAGTGTCACAGACAAACAGACAAATTACATTGTTGGTGAAGGTAAATCCACCTAGAGTATATACCCTCTCAATCTATCCTCAACAGACCCTAGGCACCGATTCACCGCCCTGGGATCACCACACAAAAATAAGGAACCAAAACCAAAGAATTTGACTCTTGTCTACTTGTATATAAGATGTAACAACAACAATCTTGAATCTTGAATCTTGAAGTAGTGTGCTCTCCTTCCCACCTGTCGGCTGAGTAGACAAACTCATAGGGCCTTTACAAAGCACACAACCTACTCATCATGACTGAAAAAAAGAAAAGAAAAACAACAACAAAATGTAATACTAAACCTAGGGGAACTGAGGGAAAGAAAAATCATTATGTTACAACCTGGCTCGATAACTGCAACACAGAAATGCAATAAAACACACTCGGTTGAACATAAAACAAGGACAGCTGGTTACCTGGAAAGGAAACAGAAGAGGTAGAACCATTTGGTGGTGTGCCCATATAAATTCACATTCACACATGCACACACTGGGACACACATTCTCATATGTCCCAGTACTTGCACGGTATACCCCACCCTCTCCTTCTTCTTGCCCCATGTCATCCAGATCACCAAAACAGCCAGCTCAGTTTCTTTGTGGAACTCACTTACAACCAAGTAGCCCCCACCCAGCCTTATTTTAACCACTTAAACCCCATACGGTTGACCGGAGTCCCTCAGGGCTCTATACTAGTGTGTTTTCTGTTATTGTGGGGAAAGCTTTCGCTGAAAATAGCCGATCGACAAGCTCACAACTCGTTGTAGCGCGACGCGTTGTGAGCTTGTTGATCTGCTATTTTCTGCGAAAACCTTCCCCACAATAAGGATGCTGGAGTTTAAATGGTTAAAACCGCCCTCAAAACATACCTCTCAACCGTAACTATACTTACTAAACTATCACCCACCTGATTACTGGGGTCCCCCATGGATGTTTTTTCCCTCTACATCTCTCTTCACTCAAAATAACCAATCCAACCACGCAAAACATAGCACGTTGTGAGCTCGTAGATCTGCTATTTTCTGCGAATGTTCCCCCCAGAATAAGGATGCTTGGGTTAAGGCTAAAATCCTGTTTAAAAAAAATAAAAGGCAACTTTTTAAAAGGCCTTTATTTTTTTCCTTTTGCTTTTATAAAGTTGTTATTTGTTCTATTTATGTAAAGTGCCCGGACAGCTGGCGTAGAGGTCCGGGCACCTAGGCTGCCAATGCCGACGACCTTTGCTGCGTGTCACAAAGAGTTAAGCCATAGGCTATTTTTAGCACGTCTGTTGGTGTTGGCTCTCAGGTGTATTCAGCAACTTTTTTTCACACCTTCCAACCGACTGATCTCCGACTTCATTCGACTGCCAGTCTGTAGTAATCTGTAGTAGTCTGTTTGGTGGAGAGCTACCTTAATGGGAGACACGTTGTTTCAGTGTGGTTGTACAAACTATAAAGCAATCAAAACTAGAAAACCCGACATGATAGGACCTGATAAGTCCTCCATGTGTATTTTGCACTTATTTCAGCGGTGTACTGCACAGGGTTATGAAATTACATAACACTTTGATGGCAATTACAGTTTTGCACTCTATGGCAGGAAACTGAGGACCAAAAGAATCACAAATAATGTCTAAGAAACAGTAAAGGTCCTTACACACCGGCGAATGTGCGAATATACGCAAAATTCGGACTCGTTCCGAATAATTAAAAGACGCTTTTTCGCTTCGCTTTTCCGCTTTTTCGCGCCATGTACGCTTGCATTGACTTTACTAGATGTTTTCTTTTATTGGCATTCTAACTTAATTCATAAGGTGTTTTTTTCCTTTTTTTTTATTTTATAAACGGGTTCATTGCAAACTCCTTTACACAGAAACAGAGGATAGCTCAAAATAAGTGAACCCACTCATCACATAAATCTCATTTAGAAATGCAGAATAGGCTATATTAAGGCTATACACTTATACACTCTATATACTTGTTTGTCCAGGATCCCCCGGGGCTCTATACAACTGCTCCTGAATTTCCTCTACAGCAAATCTTTTGAAGGAAAATAGGCAACCTATAAGCTCACAACATGTCGGAAGGCGACGCATTGTGAGCTTGTAGATCTGCTATGTTCATCGAATGGTTTCTCCAGAATAGTGACACTAGGTTTCTTGTGGTTTAATCTCACACAATATGTTAGACTTCTGCTGTCCAGAACAAAATCACATTTCCTGCATAAAGGCTTTTAACTATGCCTGAGACGGAAAGCCTTTAAAACCCTGCAACCATATGTACAAACAGGCACTGGCAGGTGTGCCCCCCCCCCCCCGCCATGCCCCCCCCGCGCGCGCGCGCGCGCACACACACACACACACACACACACACACACACACACACACACACACACACACACACACACACACACACACACACACACACACACACACACACACACACACACACACACAGAGTTTAGCTTGTATTGATTGTACTAGAAGTTCGGCCGCGCTGCGCGCGGCCTCAGCTCTATCGCCCGCGCCCACATAGCACCTGCGCCCACACAGCGATCTGTGCGCCCGCCCTGCACCCCTCCTCCTCCCCCAATGTGCAGTATTGAGAGCCCTGACGTCACAACATTTGGAGTGATGGCCACTGCATTCTGGTTGATTGGAATACACCTAGGGCCCAGGTACAGCTGAGATGAGAGAGGAGATGTGTATGTTAGACACAATATGACTCTGAGCAGGCATCACAGTGTTTAAATTGCATCTGGTGAAGAAGAGACTTTATTTTCCTATGTAGGTAGTATTGTGTAAATACTGTATGTACAGTACAGTACAGTACGTACTGTACTGTACGTACTGTACTGTACTGTACTGTACTGTACTGTACTGTACTGTACTGTACTTGTACTTGTACCTGTACTGTACTGTACCTGTACGTACTGTACTGTGCTGGTACTTGTACTTGTACTGTACTGTACTGTACCTGTACTGTACTGTACCTGCACTGTACTGTACTGTACGTACTGCACTGTACGTACTGTACTGTACGTACGTAATGTACCTGTACTGTACGTACTGTACTGTACTGTACCTGTACTGTACTGTACCTGTACTGTACGTACTGTACTGTACTGTACCTGCACTGTACTGTACGTACTGTACTGTACCTGTGCTGTACTGTACGTACTGTACTGTACCTGCACTGTACTGTACCTGTACTGTACGTACTGTACTGTACGTACTGTACTGTACATGCACTGTACTGTACGTACTGTACTGTACCTGTACTGTACGTACTGTACTGTACCTGTACTGTACTGTACTGTACCTGCACTGTACGTACTGTACCTGTACTGTACGTACTGTACTGTACACGTACTGTACTGTACATGCACTGTACTGTACGTACTGTACTGTACCTGTACGTACTGTACTGTACCTGCACGTACTGTACGTACTGTACCTGTACGTACTGTACTGTACTGTACTGTACCTGCACTGTACTGTACGTACTGTACTGTACCTGTACTGTACGTACTGTACTGTACCTGCACGTACTGTACTGTACTGTACTGTACTGTACTGTACCTGTACTGTACCTGCACTGTACTGTACTGTACTGTACCTGCACTGTACTGTACGTACTGTACTGTACCTGTACTGTACGTACTGTACTGTACGTACTGTACTGCACTGTACTGTACTGTACGTACTGTACTGTACCTGTACCTGTACCTGTACTGTACCTGCACGTACTGCACTGTACTGTACCTGTACCTGTACTGTACGTACTGTACTGTACTGTACCTGTACCTGTACTGTACATGTACTGTACTGTACTGTACCTGCACTGTACTGTACTGTACTGTACCTGTACTGTACTTACTGTACTGTACTGTACCTGCACGTACTGTACCTGTACTGTACCTGTACTGTACTGTACCTGTACTGTACCTGCACGTACTGCACTGTACTGTACCTGTACTGTACGTACTGTACTGTACCTGCACGTACTGTACCTGTACTGTAACTGTACTGTACCTGTACTGTACCTGTACTGTACGTACTGTACTGTACTGTACTGTACTGTACTGTACGTACTGTACCTGTACTGTACGTACTGTACTGTACATGCACTGTACTGTACGTACTGTACTGTACTGTACTGTACTGTACTGTACTGTACTGTACTGTACCTGCACTGTACTGTACGTACTGTACTGTACCTGTACTGTACGTACTGTTCTGTACTGCACTGTAACTGTACTGTACCTGTACTGTACCTGTACTGTACCTGTACTGTGCTGTACTGTACTGTGCTGTACCTGTACTGTACTGTACTGTACTGTACTGTACCTGTACTGTACTGTACCTGTACTGTACTGTACTGTACCTGCACGTACTGCACTGTACTGTACTGTACTGTACTGTACTGTATCTGTACTGTACTGTACTGTACTGTACCTGTACTGTACGTACTGTACTGTACCTGCACATACTGTACCTGTACTGTACCTGTACTGTACGTACTGTACCTGTACCTGTACCTGTACGTACTGTACCTGTACCTGTACTGTACTGTAACTGTACTGTACTGTACCTGTACTGTACCTGTACTGTACCTGTACTGTACGGTACTGTCCTGTCCTGTACCTCTACCTGTACTGTACTGTACGTACTGTACTGGGCAGCGCTTGTTTCTGTGTGCTCTGCAGGGGAACGAAGGTGCTGAGGTTTTGTGGCAGATGATGATGATTGGCTGTTAAAAGAACCATCAGGAAGTAAATTGCAGCTGGCGAAGTGATTTGCATAAGTATTGGGGCATAATGCGTTTGTTATTGATTGTACATCCTGCAAGTACAGTAACGGTATGGGAAGCAGCTGTAAACACAGGCAGAATATTGAGGAATTTTGGGGGAAAATGTGGAGTTAGTTGGGCCATGTGTCTGCTCGGCCATAAGCCTCATACACTCGTGTACACTCCATGAGTGTGGCCGCCAATTATGGTAGCAGGATAAGGTTTTTAAAAAAAGCGTATTATTCGCACGAAAAAATCGCCCCGGTGTGTAAGGACCTTAACAGTTGAATTTTGTTATCAACTTGATGTTAAAATGTGTTGTCCAGGAGACCATATCAAATGGACAAAAAGCATGGTGAAATACCCATCCAAAATAATGTAAGCTATGTAAGTGCAAAATGCAAGGACTAACTTAACCCTAAAGCAGTGCAATAGGCCAATTCGCAATGTGCTGCTTGTGCAGAATGATTGGAAAAACTAAAGAAAAGTCTACTCAACAAACATCTACTGTACCAACTTTTATTTCATGCCTGTGAGCATATCAAATGTTTGGGGTGTAAAGGGCGTATGTGCCATTTTTAGCTCAAATGATTTCTATATATAATTTTAAAGGTCTCTATGTGCTCTATCAGAAGTTAAAAGCACTGCATAATAATATTATTACAAATTGTAATGACCATATTATGGTCATTACAATTTGTACTTTTTTAAATAAAGGCTGAAGTGAAAACCTTAAATTGAGTATAGAACACATAAGGTGTAAGGGCATTGAACATGTCAGTATGTCAGTATCATATCAGTATCATATCAGTATGATGGTCAGTATTAGGTCAGTATCATGTCAGTCAAAGTTCAGAGGAGTGCAACGCACTCCAAACCTTTTGAGGTGCCGGCTGCAGGTGCAGAACTAAGAGGAGATTAAAGTACCCACATGCACATAGCTTCAGTGCCAATTACTTTGTTTTAATAGCGGACGAGAGAGATAAAAAAATATTGCCAACGTTTCGGCAGGCACACTGCCTTCCTCAGGGTATATAGTTGTTGGAGTTGAATTTCACCTTATGACCCACACAAAGTACAGATACTTGTAGCACGGAGACAATAAGGACAAACCAGACTCAGACAGGCAGCGAAGGGTATAACGAAACATGTTTTGTATTCAGATCAGAGAGACAATAGAAGGTTACAGTATATCACAGGTGTCCGCATCATCGGTCGCATCTCTCCGCAGTGTAACAGAGCAAGCACGAGCTTTTAACATTGTCCAGTAACATAAACATATGACATCATAGGATGTGACATCGATGAGGTTCCGGTCGAAGGTGGACTTCTCGGATTGGATGAGACTGATGGTTACGTCGTCGTCTGATGATGGTAGATGATGGTAGATTATGATTGTGTGACAGTTTATCTCTGGACAACAGCGTCCCCATGTCTGGGTCAAACACGTTTGACATCTCTGACCTGTCACTGGTCAGTGGAGATTTGGTGACACTAAAGGGAGACAGCTGTAGAGAAAAGAACACCCAGATACTGTGTTCCCAAAACAAGATTGCCGCAGAGAAAGCCTGTAGCTTGGATTTGACCTTGGTTGGCAGACAGAGAGACTGAGAGTACAGAGTACTTTTACCATGACTGAGGTACAGGCCCATATGGGACCATTAATAGGACATTTTAACCAGGTTAAGGACCCTAGACACATTATGATAATTCAGATAAGAGATCAAATGAAATGACTCTATCAATAGTATATATATATACCCTAATTTTACCACTTCTTCAAAACTACAGTACAGACATCTGCAGGATCCCGGGACTACCATAACATTTTTGATACAACGTTTGGAAATAGGTCAAAGATTTACCATTTTGCCAGATGGTAAGTTTATGTGACTGCATCCTGGAGCTACAGCGGAGGTGGGAGGGAGGGGGGTCACAGATGTGGCTAGGGACAGCGAGTGAACAGGGGCATATTTGACATGTTCCAAATATGGCGACTGATTGTGGGAGAGACTGTCAGTGGAGTTCGAGCGTTACATCCCAACCACTAAAGACCAGGCGGCGAGCAATCTCCGCTGCATTTGAAGCCCTCTTCCTGAATCTCTTAAGGGTGCAGTTCCCTTTAATGGTTGATCAGATGTTGCTATTTTACCTCCTGCAAGCTCCAGAAGTACTCTCAGTACAAGGGAATGAGGTTTTGGCCGTACTTTACACTTGATTTTATTACCCTTTAACACTTTGTTTTCAATCGCTAGTTTAAAGTATTTTTTTAAGTCATCATGATATGCGTTTAGTAAATTATAATCTATCTGTCTATCTATCTATCTATCTATCGCTCTATCACGCTCTCTCTCGCTCTCTCGCTCTGTCTGTCTGTCTGTAATTTCCAGGAATGTGTGTGTCTGTCTGTAATTTCCAGGAATCTGTCTGTTTGTCTGTCTGTCTGTCTATCTGTGTCGGTTTTTGCCCAAATATGGAGATTGGAGATGACTCCAGAGACTATTAGTCTAGACACTATGATGATTTTAAATTACACTCATAAACAATGTAAATGATGCCCTATTTTCCGGCAAGTGAGTAAACAGCTGGGAAATCTATGTATCACCAGCCAAATCCTCATGCCAAAGCAGAGCTCCACCCCAGCTCTGTTGAATTATGCAACATCAGATCATCCAAACATTTTTGAGATTTGACTTTCACTCTCCTTTCGTAGTATAAACAACACTGCATGATTTATCGAAGGCTAGCAAACATCTATAGCTGATGTAGGTTTCTGATGGGGACTGAGTGAAATGCATGAAGCCATTTGGGTGCTGATGGCTGCTGACGTTAGACGGCATACAGAACACTCCTATCATCTGAGTGAGGTGATATCCCCAAATGACAAGGCCATGCAGCTGGGATGGTGGAAGAGACATACATTCCCCATTTCCAATTAATTCCTCTCTCTGTCTTTCTCTGTTACTTCTCTCTTGTCTGTCAATCATGGTCTCTCACCTTCTCTTTCTCAACTGCTATCATTTGCTCTCTCTCTCTCTCACTCACTCACTCACACACTCTCACACACACACACACACACACACACACACACACACACACACACACACACACACACACACACACACACACACACACACACACACACACACACACACACACACACTCTCTCTCTTATTCACCTCAAATGTTTTTCCCCACGCACCTCTCCCTACGTATCCTTTGTTCTTTTTATCCATGGACTTCCAGGATGGGGTCTAGAAGTGATGTGATGTAATGCAGGGCTCATGAATGTTTAAGCAGAAATTTCACACTCTATTTCAGTCATGTGAGGGTTCAGTAAGTTGGTGGGGTTGACTGAACATTTTGACAGAAAAGGTTTTGTGTGCATATATTCGGTATTAAATACAAACACAATTGGCCACAAGTTCACGGTTTGGGAAGCCGGCAGGAGAGGGCATTCTCTGTCTCTGGGTGCCTGTTCAGCAGGAAGCAGAACTGTGAGGGATAGCGTGTTGCTCTGCATGCGTTACACACTCTCTGTGAAACTGAAAGAAGCGGCTGGTGGCTCTTTGTAAATCGGAAGAGACATGGTTGTCTGCACCCTCTCCACTCTCCAGATTGACAGTAGTGGCTAGCAATAACAGGAACTATACAAACATGGGAAGAATTGGAAATGACTAAAATTGGGGAGGAAAAAAAGCAATACATCTGATTTATACTCGCTTGAATCACTGAAGAGAGGAATAGATAAAACAAAGAAAAGATATATATAATATATATCACATTATCTGTAAATATTGTTGGGGTTAATCAAAGGATATTTAGATGTCTAAGGAAGAAGATTACTCGGAACAAGGAATATAATGGCAGAATGGCACCAATAATTGTACAGTCTGTACAGTAGAACGCTCTAACTCCAGTGCAGACAAACTACTCAAGTCCACAACAGAGCCAGCGAGCTATCATTATCTAATCAATAACATGGAACCAGAACACCAAAACTTCCTCTACATGTAACCGCCCCACATACATATAATTCCGGTAGCAGGGTAACATTACCATAACACCTTATAATTTATTCTGTAATAATACTGTAAACATCTGAACACGACAGACATGCTAAATCACATGGAGCATAATGAATAATAATACCACCGTTACAATATACCTCTTATATGATGTACACCTC
This sequence comes from Gymnoscopelus braueri, assembly GCF_963280865.1. Taxonomy (NCBI): domain Eukaryota; kingdom Metazoa; phylum Chordata; class Actinopteri; order Myctophiformes; family Myctophidae; genus Gymnoscopelus; species Gymnoscopelus braueri. The sequence continues at coordinate 26,121,349 of NC_137621.1, read as the reverse complement.
ACACAGGCTGTATAGATACGATAATCCCAACATAATTACTGCAAATAGAAGACATTAAACAAATACAAGACAGCTGTGAATCTATTTTTGGTTGTAATCGTTGCATGTTACACAGAGTGCATCCATTTACATGCATTTGCATAGATTTACCTTTTATGATATGTTAATGAAGGAAGGGAGAGATGCTGAAACAGGCTGAGTAGGTTATTGGGAAACGGGGATGGGTAAAACAGTCAAGCCAAGGTCAGTCAGCATCAATGAATACATACAACTCATAAAGTAGAATTGTGTGTGTGTGCGTGCGTGTGCGTGTGCGTGTGCGTGTGTGTGTGTGTGTGTGTGTGTGTGTGTGTGTGTGTGTATTTATGTGTGTGTCTTCAGAGAAGGAGAGAGAGGCTAGAGAGAAGCAGGATAACAGCACAGCTCCATGTGCGTGACGCCCCCCGGGGGGATCCCCCTGCACTCTGTGGTCCAGGATTAATCGTCTGAATAAAAGAAAACATAATTAAAACCTTCCCTCACACTCAGGAAATGAGAGAGAGAGAGAGAGAGAGAGAAGGATGTACATGAATGTCGACGTGTGTGTGCGCGTGCAATTCCACACCCTTGCCCCAACCCATCTGCCTTACCACCTACAACATGCCTTTGGCCAAGATGACATTAAACTGCAGAAGCGAACATAATTTTATGGCCAGTGTCTCCAACATTCACTTGGCATCAATTTCCCCCTCTCTATAGCGGCCGCGACGGCACGATAGTGAGGCTTTGACGGAAGCTTTGATTTGTGCATCAATCAGCTGTGTAGATGGGATTTGCTGAGAGGGGGAAGGCAATGATGGTGCCTCTTAGATAGTCCCATGGGCCATTGCTCTGCTGGCTATGTCGGGGAGGTTGCAGAATACCTCCCACCATGAACATGCTACGCGTGGCACACTCGTTAAGTCAGGGATTTGTGGGTGAGGAAGCATCAGGTTTGGCTGAGCATATGGCTGGTGTGCGAAAGGTCATGTTCTCGACTCTCTTTATCAACAGGGGGGAAGGGGAAGAGGGGTAAGAGGAAACAACAGACAGAGAAGATGGAGAGAGCAAATGAAATGAACACAAATAAGCATGGGGCCTCCATTCACTAAGCTCGTATACATACATATTTTGTACTTATCGGCATTTACGCAAATTCCCACGTTAAGATTGATCAATCTTTTTTTGTCCATGAATTTTGACGTCCGCTCTTTCTCACGTCTGCTCGTAAGCAGACTTACATGGGACCAAAGCTTGCGTACTGTATGTAGAATGCCTTATTCTTCATGCTAAATCAATTAGAATAATGCCAAACCTCAAATAAAATATTTATGTGCCTAACATTTGTCAAACACACATATTTAAAAAAGAAATAATATGTAAAACGATCTTTATGGATGCATATTATAGACATAATGCAAATTCAACAGATTTTTTTATTTTCAGTTTATTTATTTATTTTAGAGCTGACTTATTAGTTCCCTCGGCGTGTTTGCCGTTAGTGCAAGTGTGGCCACAGTTTCGCCTATTGGGCTTTCATGCGCACTATTAATTTATAATATTGACCACATCACATGAACGCAGTCTGACCATCTGATGAGTATGGATGAAATCTAGCTGTGTCCATTAGGCTACTCCATTTCCAATTCTGATGTAGGACGGACAGTGGATATGTTCATCCAAATGACAGATTCCCCTCAGTAATCAATAAAGCTCTGATGAAAACAAAAATTTGGATACTGGCGGATTCCAGCATCATCTTTTTACCTCACTAAACGTGAGTGAGCAATTGTTCAGTAGAAAGGGCTTATATAATATCCTTTCCAAGTTTTATTAGCCTTTGGTCGTGAAGTTAAACTTTGTAAACTAACTTCTTATTCTCATTACACGTGAGAGTTGGCTATTTACTTTATTAACATTCAGCGAGCGGATCCATCGCACGAGGGACTCGCTTCCGCTGATCTACAAGTTGTCAAGTGGGTGCGTCCCGCCGTGTTGTAAGCTTGTAGATCTGTCCATCTTGAGGAGTGATGAAGTTTTTCGTCTGATGTGTTTCCGGTTGCCTTTTATGGTGTTAAATGGGGCGTGGATGATCTACACGGGAGTGTGCTTGTGACTTTCAGACAAAAATTTGATACACCTGTGATCCGCACATATCAAGGGTAAGGCTGTACACTCCCTTTCGTGAATCGCACGTCAGATTGTGCTTAGAGAAAATACACACCCCTTTTGTCACTTTATTTCCACACTATTTACGAACAGCTTAGTGAATGTGGCCCGTGGTCTTTCTCACATGGAAGATATAGAGAAACAAGGAGGAGGTGTGAAGGGAATAGGAATACCGTAATAAAAAAGGATGGAAGGAATATGGCTAGTAGTAACAGTGGTAGTAACAATAGCAGTTGCAGGGTGGAGATTGATCAGCAGTGGCTGCTGTGACTTAACCAAGGTCTCTGTTGTGTGTTAATGTCCTTTCCACTTCTCACTGATAGGTTCACCCTGCCCAAGGCCCCCACTGGAGATTAATTATGTACTTATGCTGTGCCACACTATACGCCTTCTGGCTAAATGAAAGAGGCCCAGTCCAATCCCAGTAATGACCTGGTGGGCTATAAAGGAGGTCTTATATTCATATGGGTATCCTCTTCTACAATAGCCCTACATGCGTATCAACTGCAACTGCCCAGCAACAAGAAACTAAAGGGAGCCTTTACATACATTACAGTAGTATTCGGGACATGAAGACCCCCCCTCCCCCCCATTTAAAAATAAGAGCACCTTAGTCTCTTTTAAACAGAAAGTCATTCAGAGGACAGGAGCCTATCATCATGTCTGACAGCGCCGCGCCACCGTTTTCTGGGGGGGGTAATTAGAAGTGTGGGTGGGGCTGACAGGGCTACATCCACATGTAGGCCTACACAACTAGACAGTGGTGTAGGGTAACTAAGTACATTTACTCAAGTACTGTACTTAAGTACAACTTTGAGGTATTTTTTACTTTGCTTCAGTATTTCCAATTGTCAGTACTTCTACTCCACTACATCTCAGAGGCAAATATTGTACTTTTACTCCACTACAAATATTTGAAAACTTTAGTTACTAGTTACTTTGTAGATTTTGATTATTATTACAACACAACACACACTAACCACTTCAGCCCTATATACATTTCGGCCATTTGAAAATAACCGATCTACAAGCCCACAATGCGTCGCATTGTGAGCTTGTAGATCGTCTATTTTCAAAAGATTTTTAGACATTTTACATATTTGAAAACTTGTGAAATGGGACATTTTGCATAGTGAGTACTTTCTACTTTTGGTACTTTAAGTACATTTTGCTACCAGTACTTTTACTCAAGTACATTTTGAATTCCGGACTTTGGCTCGTAACAGAGTATTTTTACATTGCAGTATTGATACTTTTACTTAAGGGTAAGGGTCCATTTGGTTACAATTTGTACACTCTCAGAGTTAGACCGGTAAGGGCCCATTTGGTTACATTTGGGGGGTAATTAGAAGTGTGGGTGGGGCTGACAAAGCTACATCCAAAAGGGCCCATAAATGTTTTCCTATATGTGACCATAGGGGGAAAAAAGGGCAATGCTCATGGACTGTACAGTGCATAGAGGAGGTCTTCATGAATCTGCTGCCTTCTGTTCAATAACTTATTTGGTGGGCAAGACGTTTTTCTCTTGCGTCTCAGTCTTCTTCAACTGGGCCTTGTCAATCCAGAGATCTCTGTCATGTCTGGTTTATCAGCCATGTTTGCAGGTTAGGTTAGGAGTAGGTGGTTGGCGTGTAAAAGTCCTGATGTAGCAGATGCACAGAGATTCAGACGGAGAAAGAAAACACAAACCCAAAACGAAGGCACAGGCATGGAGCTCCTGGTTTACTGGGATGGGGTTCAATTCCCCGCTGTGCCCTGCTCATTGTGTTGGCATTTATATTTTAACTCTCACATTGAATAGTTTCATGTATTATACAGGCATCAGCCTTTAGTATGTATCACAATGTAGAGCTGCTTGAGTCTTGGGACTCAAGGCCCAAAAGAGAAATTTGCTGTCTCCGCGGGAGCCTCTGTCTTGACTCAAGACTCTTTTGGGTCTTGAGTCTTGGGACTCAAGACCCAAAAGAGAAATTTGCTGTCTCCGCGGGAGCCTCTGTCTTGACTCAAGACTCTTTTGGGTCTTGAGTCTTGGGACTCAAGACCCAAAAGAGAAATTTGATGTCTCCCCGGGAGCCGGGACACAAGCCTCAAGACTCTTGAGCTAAAAAGTTTGTGAACCACAAGTGTAAATTAAAACTAGAACTAAGAAGATATATTTCTAAAATATGTAAAGAAACACAACTGTATTGTAAAACACCAAGTATAACTAAGAAACAAGGAACACAACAAGAAAACACAACAGTTATTGTTAAAAAAAAAAACTGTTGGAATATTTTTCTCTGCACCCAGATTTACTCTTTCATTGAGAGCAAACAGAGGGATGTTTAATGTCATCAAAATACAAATCCGTTATTGTCATATCTTATTGTCATTAAATAGAGTTGCATCTTCCATATCAGTGTGGCTCAGGAGATATACCAGGGATTTATAAGCTGAAGGTTTAGAGTTTGAAACTCCTTAATATAATTTTTCACTCTCAATCTAAAATCGAAGAGGTTGGTTAAGTATTGCATTCTTACGTGAGTTTTCCATGTTCGTGTGGCTCGAGGTATTATTCAGGGTTTTATAAATAAAAGCTTCAGGGATCTAACCTCATGAAGAACATTAATCATCACTCTATCTAAATTCTAAAAGGGGGGTTCAAAATTACATTCCCGATTACTTTTCCATGCTAGCATGGCTCAAATGATAACTCAGGGGTTTCAAATCAAAAGGGTTCTGGGTTCAAAGCTCCCAAAGAGCATTTTTCACTTTCCATCTACATTGTGAAAGGTGAGTTAACTATTACATTCCCGATTATATCTCCTATGCCAGCGTGGCTCAATAGAAGAATCAGGGGTTTATAATCCATAGGTTCTGGGTTCAAAACTCCCAAAGAGCATTTTTCACTCTCCATCTAAATTGTAAAAGGTGAGTTAAGTATTACATTCCCAATTGCATCTTCTATGCCAGCGTGGCTCAATAGATGAATGAGCGGTTTATAAACCAAAGGTTCAGGGTTCAAACCTCAACTAATACAAAAGACCACTCCAACAACTAATACAAAATATCTCAAACAACCAAAACAACAATCAATACAAAACTTCAAAGTGCCTCAATAAAAAAACATAAAACAGTGGTCAAAAAAATAACAAATAAGTCAGCTATAATACTAATAATGTCAATAACATACAACACAAAGTGCTTTGCTTATTAGTATGTAAATGTATTAAGCTCCTCCCACTGGAGGTGGGCTTTACCCATGCTCCTCCCCCTCCTACCGGAGCTAAAAGAGAGCGTGAGGAGGGAGGCGGGCTGATTCCACGCTCCTCGCCTTAAAAAGAGCAAAGATAGAGATTTACCAGGACCAAGATTCAAACCCCCAACCTTCCACCTGCGAGGCCTCTCCTTTTCTCTTGCGCCACCAGGCTTTTCACACCAATTAGAAACTCGAGGTAATATTTGAAGTTTAAGGGAGAGGTGGCAGGTCAAAAGTTGAAAGTCTACAGCAAACACCTCTCTCCCTGACAGAATGACTGAATCTACTAGATTCACTGATGATCAGGGTTCATTATGACACAACTTTTTTGAGTTTTAGGTTATTGTTAAAAACCATCTGTTGAAAAAAAAAACATGCAACAGATGGTTGGAGAGCAAACAGAGGGATGTTTAATGTTATCAAAACACATATTCATTGTTGTCATATCTTAAAGTCATTTATCAATTTCAGAAGACCAAAACTAGCAGTTTTAATCAAGAGTGTGAACCTGGCTCAGAGTTCAAACAAAATAAGAGCAATACACTTAAACACAGAATTGATTATGAATATAAAGACAAAGGCTAATTAACTAATTGTTTATGAGTGAGTTAGTCTGCAGAATCTGTAGTGGATGTGTGTAAAGCAGTGGTTTTCAAAGTGGGGTCCAGGGGACCCTCATGGTTTCTTGAGGGGGTTCTGAATGTCCCCTTACATTTCTGTAACTCCCGAGAGTGTACAAAATGGAACCAAATTGACCCCTAATGGTCCATTTGTACACTCTGAGATATGGGGGTCATTGAAATTAAAATGTCTTAGAAGTAAGGAGTTGGATGATGGATGCAAACCAAAAGACAAACAAGCCAAAATGTGAGAGGGGAGAATGAGACTCCAAAAGTAATGAAAACTGCTGTCACTATGCGAGTCAGGAGGGAGTGCAGGACAGAAAGACCAAGGCAGACTAGTTCAGATACAAGGAGTTTTCTTGTTTTTATTATGACAAAAACCAGGGAACACAAGGAGCACGAGAAGGACTATATATAGGAGGGCACTTGCAAGTTTCACTTGTAAAAGCACAAGAAGAAAGCCTACATACACCGAATCAAGGAGACTAGCTCAAACACTAAGATACTCACAGACAACTACATACAACAAACAGACTGGCAGTGAAGGGGCAAACAGAAACACATTGGAGACACAGGTGCTTATCTATGGACAATCAACACACGATTGGCTAGGGCTAAACAAGACACAGGTGAACAACATTTGCAAATGACATGGTGAGACAAGACAGGTAGCAGCAAACAGGAAACACTCAGACATCACTACAAAACAAAAGGTACACAAGTGTAAATTAAAACTAGAACTAAGAAGATATATTTCTAAAATATGTAAAGAAACACAACTGTATTGTAAAACACCAAGTATAACTAAGAAACAAGGAACACAACAAGAAAACACAACAGTTATTGTTAAAAAACATCTGTTGGAATATTTTTCTCTGCACCCAGATTTACTCTTTCATTGAGAGCAAACAGAGGGATGTTTAATGTCATCAAAATACAAATCCGTTACTGTCATATCTTATTGTCATTAAATAGAGTTGCATCTTCCATATCAGTGTGGCTCAGGAGATATACCAGGGATTTATAAGCTGAAGGTTTAGAGTTTGAAACTCCTTAATATAATTTTTCACTCTCAATCTAAAATCGAAGAGGTTGGTTAAGTATTGCATTCTTACGTGAGTTTTCCATGTTCGTGTGGCTCGAGGTATTATTCAGGGTTTTATAAATAAAAGCTTCAGGGATCTAACCTCATGAAGAACAATAATCATCACTCTATCTAAATTCTAAAAGGGGGGTTCAAAATTACATTCCCGATTGCATTTTCCATGCTAGCATGGCTCAAATGATAACTCAGGGGTTTCAAATCCGAGTGTTCTGTGTTCAAAGCTCCCAAAGAGCATTTTTCACTTTCCATCTAAATTGTGAAAGGTGAGTTAACTATTACATTCCCGATTATATCTCCTATGCCAGTGTGGCTTAATAGAAGAATCAGGGGTTTATAATCCAAAGGTTCTAGGTTCAAAACTCCCAAAGAGCATTTTTCACTCTCCATCTAAATTGTAAAAGGTGAGTTAAGTATTACATTCCCAATTGCATCTTCTATGCCAGCGTGGCTCAATAGATGAATCAGCGGTTTATAAACCAAAGGTTCAGAGTTCAAAGCTCAACTAATACAAAAGACCACTCCAACAACTAATACAAAATATCTCAAACAACCAAAACAACAATCAATACAAAACTTCAAAGTGCCTCAATAAAAAAACATAAAACAGTGGTCAAAAAAATAACAAATAAGTCAGCTATAATACTAATAATGTCAATGACATACAACACAAATTGCTTTGCTTATTAGTATGTAAATGTATTAAGCTCCTCCTCCCACTGGAGGTGGGCTTTACCCATGCTCCTCCCCCTCCTACCGGAGCTAAAAGAGGGCGTGAGGAGGGAGTGCGGGCTGATTCCACGCTCCTCGCCTTAAAAAGAGCAAAGATAGAGATTTACCAGGACCAAGATTCAAACCCCCAACCTTCCACCTGTGAGGCCTCTCCTTTTCTCTTGCGCCACCAGGCTTTTCACACTAATTAGAAACTCGAGGTAATATTTGAAGTTTAAGGGAGAGGTGGCAGGTCAAAAGTTGAAAGTCTACAGCAAACACCTCTCCCCCTGACAGAATGACTGAATCTACTAGATTCACTGATGATCATGGATCGTCAAAATAAGGTAAAAACGCTGGCAGTAGAGGATGAATGAATGAATTAATACCTGGCAGAGAATGTATTAATACTATTACTTAGCTTAGAGCTTTATTCCAACAATAGAATCATGGGTCCCAGAACACCGCAAGTGTCGTGGATATGGACTATTTGGTCTGACCTCTGTGACCCCTGACCTCCAGGGATCAAGGGTCACAGAGGCTCGCAAGCCTCCACGCCACGACAAGGCAGAGTCCATGTGGAGGGAGATTTTTTATTTAACCAATTTTTAACCATTATCTTATACTTTGGCTATTAAAAAATAGCAGATCTACAGTAGAGTGCACCGAGTGCCACTCTATTGACCACTGCAGGGCTCCGGTCAGAGAGCACAGACACATCAGATAGATGTCAGCTGTTTACGGAAAGATTTAGGCAGTACAGAACAATGGTGCATAATGAAGAACCACAAGTGCCTGAAAATAAAATTCAAAGAAATAAAAACATGAGTATGTTACTGACAATCAATATGAGCCAGAGCATAATGACTGTAAATGAAATCGGTATGAATAATAAACTGTGTCAATAAATAACCAAAAGCAATGTTGTCATCACACCGAAACACACTGAAATAATATAAACTGTTGCAGTAACCAATATTGTTGCAGAACAATGACATCTAATGATGCTTAAACATGGCTAATGTTGAAATAGACATATTTGACTGAATACTTTATTAGAAGTTTGAAGGAAAAAGCACATGAAACTACAGTTCAATACAAGGTCAGCTAATAGGAATTTAAAAAATCCTAATACCTGGAATGAGCCTAATAACAGAACGAATGCAAAGAATAATACCCTTACAGGTCAAATGCAACACCATGACACGCAAACAGAGATTCAAATTATTGTGTTACAGAAACATTAAAGGATTAATATCACAACTTACATCATCAGTGACTTCAGTCTGTGTGCGGCAGCACACCATGACTAGGCTAACAAGGAACACATGCTAACATGTATGCTAATGAGGAAGAAAGAAGGAATGTAAACCTGCAGGAGAACCCAGTACCCCACCTGTCTGTGTGTGGATCCTCTGGTATGCAGCCTGTGACAAGTCCTGAGCACCTCTATACTGCAACAGCTTTGGTAGAGCAGGGTCCTGATGAAGCATACTATCCAAAACACCACAACGCTATTAAATGTCCTATCCTTCAACAATAAATGTCCATGTCATTATAGTTCTCAGACAGCATCCATACCATGTTGAAATGTGTTGAAATGTCTCTCTCACTCTCTTCTCCTCCAGGATATCATGTTAGTTGACCAGCCACAGCCCACCTTGTAGTTATTAAAGGATCAGTTCACACAAAAAAATACTTATTTTCTATCAAATACACACACCCCATGAAGCCTTGAATTCACAGAGATTGTTTTTGTTTTTGTCGCATTCCTAAGCCAATAATTTGATGATCGGGTCATCAGTCAGTAGGAGACTCTGACTCCACCTGTCAAATAACAAAAAACTAAAAAATCTCCATGAATTCATGGGGTGTGTAATTGATAGAAAATAAGTATTTTTTTGGGTGAACCACTCCTTTTGGTTAAAATAAGTGTTAAATAGCTCTATATTCTGATAGTACTCATTGCTATAGAGTGTTTGTTCAGTACAAGGAGTCTCCTTGTCTCTCCAGCTCTTTATTAAACAGAAAATGCATTTTCGTTTCAGTTTCAGTTTCATTTCAAATTCTATCCAATCAGGATAGAGAACTCAATCAGGATACAGATTAAACAAGTGAAATTGGAAGTGATGACACTAAGAAATGAGCTGACAAAATTGGAACTGGAACACTATAAAAATGAAGCTTAAAAATGGGTACTTTCTCCTGATTGGCTAAGATTTTGACACCTACCGAAAAATGTATTTTCTGTTTATCAAAGAGCTGGAGAGACGGGGAGACTCCTGTTACTGAACAAACACTCTATGGCAATGATTACTATCAGAATATAGTGCTTTAACCTTTTAACAAAATACTTTTTGTTTTAACCAAAAAATATCACTTACCCTACCTTTAATGTCAGCTGGTTATGGTAGAAATATTGAGTGAAAACCCAGCTCCAAACGGACAAACCTTGTTTTTAACAGGCTTGCGTGCTGATATAGCATCACCCTGGATCTTAATTTGGTGACCACATTTACCATTTAACAATGTTGCACATTAGGAAAATCATCTGGGGACCCCCCAAAATCATTTGGGGACCCCCCTGGAGGTCCTGACCCACAGTTTGGGACCCACTGATGTTTAGCCAACTGTTAGTGCTGCTGTGTGTGTGTGTGTGTGTGTGTGTGTGTGTGTGTGTGTGTGTGTGTGTGTGTGTGTGTGTGTGTGTGTGTGTGTGTGTGTGTGTGTGTGTGTGTGTGTCTTCCTCCATCTATAACCTTACCCAGTTCATGTTACCAATCTTTTTTTGTTTTGTGGAGAGAAGAGTACTGTATCATTAGAAATAAAAGTGTAAAACATTTGAAATTAGGCCTTTCCCAATCATGGAAATGTCCAAAATTGAGAACGAATTAGGGAGAACATTAGGGAAGGAATTCATTTTAACAACATTTCGAACATCGAATAGATGAGATTTTGGGAGATTGCATTTTTCACACAGTTCACTGACACTATAAAATACATTGTCTACTGTATATAAAGGTCCCTTAACTTGACAAGGCCATATCTCTACCATAGATCAAAAGAGACGGCAAAATGTACATTGAACAACAAACTGTACATTAAGCTTTAGTCTGATAGCTATGAAAGAAAGAGAGTATATTCCTATAAGGCAACTAACCCTTGAGAAGGTTAGCAGTGAGAAAAAAAAACAGTGACTCTCTTGAATAACCTTTAAAACTGCAATCTGTAACCTTTATTTCCTACCGGGCATATGAACCCTGGTCTCGTGTGTGAGAGAATACATTTCTACTGCTCCTCCAAGAGACAATCTGCGCTTGTCCAGGCGAGATATTGCGCGCATGAGCTTCAGGCAAGTAGTTCTACTTGTCAACTAGTAACCTACTGTAGGTGTCCTACCCAACAAGACCACCTCCAAACATTGCAGATGTGCTAGTGATATCAACATACTCTACCATACAGATCTGTTGAAATAATATTTTATTCATTAAAATGAGTTCTGGATTGCAGCTATCAAGTTGTGATAGATACTGTATTAATACTGTATTAGATACAACGACGCTTACAGTTGTTATTGACACTAATACCACCCTGGCTGGCACTGGAGTGCATGCCCTTGAATGACAAGCATTGAGAGCAGCCAGTATGCGTGCTGCTCTCTGGGAGGGGTGAGAATCTTAAATGAGTTAGAGTCAGGAGAAACGAACATTCAGCAGGTAGGACCCATCTGTTAGAGGTGTATTGATCCCGGAATACCATTAAGCTATTTCTTTAAAGATTCCACTGCATCAGCAGGCCTGAAGCTGTGTTTCTCTGCCTGTGCTGGCCTCAACCAGGTCCTCTTAGGGTCCTTCCACTCCTGTAATGTTCTCTGATGTGCCAAACCCTACAGTGTTGCTCTAATGCTGTAATACCGCTAATGAGGCCGTTCTGACTCAGTGGATTGGGTTTGTTGCCAAATGCATGATATGTCCAAAGAACGGATTAAAGTGGACTGGAGGCGGGTTGATGAAACTGTGTGTGTATGTGCGTGCGTGCGTGCGTGCGTGCGCGTGTTGAATTGTAGTGTTCCATTCTTACAACAGCTCATTGACAGAGATCTGTATTCATGGTTACATTACTCTTGGAGAACAGCAGAGCACTTGATATACAGGAGTAGAGAGTCATAATCATAAACACTGGCTACACTAGACGCACACCGTAGCAGCACCTATGGTATGCAGTGTTAGATAGTGTGCATTTTGTAAAGTCACTCATGCGCATTAATTTAACTCTGAGTTAACTTTCAGAGTTACATTACCACTGTGGATTTTACTGTGTTACAGTCTGATTAAAAGTTGAGTCTTTAATTATCAGCTGGAATAACATGCACATTTCAAGAGGCTTACAGTGCAATGGTGTCTTCTGGCACACAGAAGAGTCATTCTGAATGAATGAATGAATTTCTTGATTTGGACAGGGACAGCGTAAAAGTAATATTTACCTCATATAAAACAAGGAGAGATGTATGTACAAGGTTTTAGCAAATTGCTGTTTTCCACCCGCAGTCCCCGGGTATGTACATAAAGAAAACACACATCAACACACAAGTATCACGTTATAACACAAAAACACACTATAGCATAATATAGTAACACACTTGTAACACACTATAGCACAGTAATACACTATAAAACAATATTATGGTTATTATACCATATATTCTGGTGTTAGGTGGTGTTCATGTGCATGAATGTCTTCTTGTGTGTGTGTGTGTGTGTGTGTGTGTGTGTGTGTGTGTGTGTGTGTGTGTGTGTGTGTGTGTGTGTGTGTGTGTGTGTGTGTGTGTGTGTGTGTGTGTGTGTGTGTGTGTGTGTGTGTGTGTGTTTGTGCGCGCGTGCGTGTGTGTGTGTGAGTGTGTGTGAGAGTGTGTGTGAGAGAGTGAGAGTGAGTGAGAGAGAGAAAGAGAGAGAGCGCGAGAGAGAGACAACATGCATGCATATAGAGTTGGAGGGAGGCGCTAACACTGCGATTTCTCAGTCTAATTAACGCCTCATTTACAACGACTACAGCATACGTTTGCTACAAAATGTTTCCCTACAGACCCTGTCTCCATTAAAACACTGGGGATGATGCAGTCAGCAAGTGGATGCAGTGTGTGTGTGCGTGCACGAGTGCGCGCGTGCGTGTGTGCGCGCATGCGTGTGTACAGTGTGTGTGTGTGTGTGTGTGTGTGTGTGTGTGTGTGTGTGTGTGTGTGTGTGTGTGTGTGTGTGTGTGTGTGTGTGTGTGTGTGTGTGTGTGTGTGCACTATGGATGCATGTGTTGTTGTTTTTTTTGTGCATGTTTGCATGTTTATGTGCATGTAGATTACTGTACTATGTTGCCCAAATCTCCTGACACAGCCCAGCATGGGTAAAGGATGGATTCTGACACACTGGAGTATTTGTGGGTTAAAGTCCTTGGGCAAATCAGAGTTAGAGTTACCATCTGCATCCTGTCTCCCAGATGTACAGAGATCTGACTGTTCTATGAAAAATATTCTCTCCTAGTTTTGATACACTATACATTTTACATTTTGATCCAAGGTTTAATTATCAAAACATCTTACAGGAAATGACACATTCATATTTGAAGAAATATCTATATTTCTTCAAATATAATTATATAGCGAATGTAACTGCACACATACCTTTAGCTCTGTCATGGGTGTTTGTTCTGGAGGTGAAATGAGACTACATAGACTTATAACACACACATTATAACACAACATATCAAAAGAAACTGCTCTGGAGACCTTCATGTCATGGCAGCTGAACATGAAAATGAAAGGAATTAAAATGTTTACATCACTGTTCTTTACAGATCATTGCAAAATATCCCAAAACATATCTGTGTCAATGATTTGCACATAGCATTCTGTTCTGACATATGACATTTGCCTGATTTGAATTGAGCAATGAATTTAAATCTTTTATGCACTGATGTTGATGTTTTTACAATGATGAAACATCATAAAAACACAAACTTTGACCAGCTTGATTGGTGTTTTGCAGCTACATGGTGCTTGAATGTGCCTTCAACCTCAACACACGTAGAAGCTCAATTAATCTTTAACCACTTTCAATCCGGTGTCCCTATTATAGGCAGAAATCTTCCAAAATGTTTCAAAAATAGCAAAAATAGGCGATCTACAAGCTTTGCGCTGTAAGCTTGTAGATTGGCTATTTTTGACACACATCACCTTTGTAAGACAAAGTATTAAAATAGGGCTTAAGTGGTTTATCCACCTGCAGATACCACTCCTCAGCTTGACCACACCTGGTTCTTGTGTTAAGAGAACAATCAAGGTATTTCACAGAACACTAGCTACTTTCTAGCAGCACTACGCTGAAAGCCCTGAAAGTCAGCTCTGAAAGTGTGACCTCACCCCCTCCTTATTGGACTCAGCAAGATGGCGGGCACGTGATTCACACCCACAGTGGTGTCACATTGGGGAGAGGATGAGGGGGTGGAGAGAGACAGACAGAGAGGTAAAAGAAAAACTGAAAATGCGGGAGAGGGGGTGAGGAAGGCAGCATTAGATAAGCAGGAACGAAAGAGAAGTGTAGTTTAGAATAGAATAGAATAGAGTAGGAGAGAAGAGAATAGAATAGAAGATAATAGAATAGTGTTGGAGGCAGAGAACAAGGGAGTAAGAAGGAACAAAGGAGAGAAACAGCCTACACATTGAAGAGAGAAATAAGAGAGAAATAGAGAGAAATAACAGCTGGGAAAAGCCAGCGGCAATACATTTGGTTCAAGCAGAGTGCAGAGGTAAACCACAGTGAAATAGACCAGAAGAGGACTACATCAAGTAGCGGCAGAGGAGAGATTACATACCACCAACATCATCATATCCTCATATCCTACTCCCCAGGGAGTCTGATGGAGAAGCCACATTCATTATCAAAGTTATGATATTCATAGTTCTCTCTCTCGCTCTCTCGCTATCTCTCTCTCACAATTATCAATTGTTTTTTCTGCTACTATGTCTACTATTGCAGCCACTGGATTTCCTTCTGTCTGCAGAGCAGGCAAATAAAAAACAACATGTATGTATTATTGTAAGATCAAGTTCTGTATACAGTGAGCATTACTCTCTTTCCCATGGGGATGCAGGCCAAAAAACTATGGTATTTCATTTCCCTCTTTCTTTTGTGTTTAAACATGTTGTATACTAAATTAATCTCTTTACATTCTTAAGCTACAGCATCTTTCCTATCTGACTCTAACTCAAGACTTTTCTGTCTCTTTAGTATGCATGCGAGTCCCTGAACCCTAGCGTGTCTGATTAACCATTGCCCGCCACTGATTTTTATTGGCTGTCCAACGGTGCGGAACTTAACCATTTATCACGGTCGATAGGCTATGCAGTGAGGAATGTCTGTAGTACAAGCCTTTAGGGAGCAGAGAGGAGGTACGTGGGATTGTAGACATGTAAGGAGAAGTGGAGAGATGTGGGTGTCGCAAATAACCCACCCTCTCTGGAGGAGAATTGAGGATGGCACAAAAATGAAATCGTTAAGGGTCTGCTTTTCCGCAGTGTGGCCTGGCCGTGTCTACTTTGCATTAATGACAAACTAGTTTTGCCAGGCAGAGTTGGTGCAGTATAGCACCATGCCGTGCAGTATGGCACCATGCTATTCACCTGTTTCCTAGGCTGTGTGTTTTCCACTTCCTGTCGATTTCATTGGATATCATTGGTCATCTGACCAGTTTCATTGGATTTCATTGGATCAAATCGACAGGAAGTGGAAAACACACAGCCTAGGAAACAGGTGAATAGAGACACACGGCCGGAAGCGGAAGGCCTACAAATCCACGCCCACTTTTGACACTCGGGGTCCGTTAGAACGATGAACTGCAGCTCTCAATGCAATCTCTATGAGAGGCATTGTAAAATACCGTCATTTCACTGGTTAACTACTGAGGCTGTAGCGATTTTATTTGTGTTCTAATAATCTGTCCCATTTGTTTAATTTGTCCTTTTCAATGTCCCATATCTTTCATCTCGATATACTACCCACAATATACTATAATATACTCCATCAGTATGTCAAAACCGCTAGCATCGGAGATCCACGGGGATCGGATATACGTCACGGACGCATCCCTTGAGGTTTTCAATACCCAGAAAACTGGCGAAAGTGGCCGTTTTCAATAGGTTTTGGTCATTATCTCTGGAACAGAAGGTCCAATCTGCTCAGTTCAAAGCTTGTTGGATGCGTGACTTTGAGGACATTAAGCACGCAATGACACATTTTCGGGTTATATATTTTTTTTAGGGGAGGCGAGGTCTTAGTTGGGCAGGCGACCGCCTCTCCTGCCTCTACAGTGGGTACGCCACTGGTCGGCGCTCGGCACTCGTAAAGACAGTGATGTCACTGAAATGCCCGTCTGCTGTCTACCCTCTGCTGTGTTAGCATTATGGGTAACTCCTTAAAGTGGCAAATTAAATGTGAAACACATCAACTATTAAGAAAACAAGAAGATTTGTTGACAAAGACACTCCATACATTTGGAAACATATTTTTATTTAAATCAATATCGTCTTCAGTTATGCAGGATAATTTTAAAAGTAGGCTAACTTTCATATCCTCTCATAGGGAATGCATTGGCAGCTGCAGTTCATCGTTCTAACGGACCTCGAGTAGCGCCGCTGTCTCAAAAGTGGGCGTGAAATTTGTAGTCCCCGTGTGTCTCTATAGCATAGCTGCAAATGCTTCCTGGTTCCTATCTTGCCAAGGAAAAATATAAACCTGGTGAGCTAATGAAGTAACAAAAGTGTCAATTTAACTCGTACTAGAGTGTAAACATGTATGCACTTCTTCATTCTATTAAGAATGATTAAGAATGTATTAGTTAATAATAAATATGTAATATATGTAACATCTTTTCCCCTTCCGATTAACTTTATCTATAACTTACCCAAACGTGCAAAGTAAAATCCTCAGTGTTAATTTAACTCAAATGAGTAAATGAACACATTTTACTGTGTAATCTGGCAAAGTTATATGAAGGATCTTTTGTTTTGGTGCAGGTGCATGTGTCCTTATACAGGTTCTGGCTGTCCCATGGTGAACCTTGGTTGGACAAATCTATTCATAATCCACTAACGCTCTTAATCCAGAGGTCATATTAAAAACAAAAAATGGATCAGAAATTAATCTGGCATCAGGGCTGTCCCATAGTTTGTTATTTTTTATTACTTCTGCTGCCCTGGCCAACCAAATCAGCCTACCAAATCACTCTGTTCCGGCCATCTGTGCCCCAGCACCAGACTAACCAGCCAACCAAATTTCGCTGTATTGGCTCAGTCACTTGGCCCTTTGTGGCTTTGTCAACTATGAGGAGTTTCATTCTAATGGAGAGAAGTTGGGAGGACAGAAATCACAGGAGGGGACTTGTGTGGTGTTCTGCCTCGTACTTCAAACCGAGGGGTGAAGAAGAGGGATTTCAAACTGTTGTGGCTGGAGACAGAGATAACCACATGACAGCCCCAACAGGCTGGATGCTGATGTTCCCATGGGCAGACGAAAAGGCAGAAACTCAGTCATACTATGCAAATGCGATACTTTTCATCCTCCTCCACATGGAAACATTTTGTTTCTACATCTTTCTGTTTAAACGTCTGCCACATCTGCCTATGCCATGCCATGCCTATGTCATGCCATGTCTGTGCAAAGCCTTACTATGTTATGCTGTGCATATTTGTGCTGCTGCAGTAACCCAGGCTAATTTCATAGCTTCTTCTGAACAGATTAAAAAGAGCCATGTTTCACTGTCTATATGTATCTATTTCTTATTTTCTTTCTTTCTTCCTTTTGCATGCAATAATCTGTGCAAAAGGCAGAATTAAGGCAGTGCTCCCCTCGCCCGCCAGCATTTCCCTTTCACTTTGTTGTAGGAGGATTGTAGGGGTTCACTCACAGGTGAAAGTACTGGCATAATTTCTTTGCATTTCATTTACAGGAAAGCCAGGCAAAGCACAGAGCTTGTTTGTGTCTTATTCTGCTATGCAGGAGTCATTACAATAACCTGACGGAATTGTAATGACTGTCTGTGTATCGGGATTCGGGAACAAGATAACTTGAAAATGGGTGCATTTTCTTGAATATGGAGGGAATGATCAGGTAACAAATGGGCAAGCTTTAATGAAACTTTTTGGGAATAATCAGTAGGCTTCCCATGAAGAGATGATTAATTTTTTAGACAAAAAGGTCAACATTCAAGTTCACAATCAAGGTCAAAATGTGCCTACATAATGTGTCAAGTTCACGAATATAGGCATACAGTACCGGTGCTTTCGTATTAGTTTCGCTACCTAGATCTCTACTCCACACTATGTAAAGAATATTAATATTTTGAAGATTAGAAGATTTGAAGATTAGAAAAATAAAACGTAACATTAGAAATGCCAAAAGCTGACATTTGGATTCATAGTTGAATGGAGTGTACATGAAATCTGAATTCCGGGCAGTGAGGATAGTCATTATGTAGTTAACAACATAAATGATTCTTGATATACATTGTGCTGAATGCCTTACAGTCCCGTAGGAGTGATATGATCTGGGTCTTGTGATCTGAGTGAATTCAATTGTCCCCCACCTAACTTTTTAATCTAGTGGAGATGTCAGTATGATGTAAGGCAGCTGCCAAGATGGATCATAAAAAAGGATGTTAGAGTTCCAGGTGCATCAGTCACTGATGCCAGCCAGGGAGCCATCACTAGCATCACTACATTCACTACACTGTCAAATCCTCTGCGTTTATAACTCTGAGAGAGTACAAATGGAACCGAGTGGACCCTTAAGGAGAAAATAACATTGACTGATATTTATGGCCAGGAAAGATTTCTTCAATTCACAGGACAATGGGACATGCCATCCCTTTTTTCCCTGACAATGTAGATCATTGATGAATTATGAAGGACAAATAATAGTTTTCAACAGGTGAAATTAGACAATACACTACAGTATATGTTAAAGAGAAGTGAGAAAAGGGGGTCAATTTGGCTATTTTTTTTGTCAACATCCCCTTCCATTTTGACACCCTATGCCTGGGAAACATTTAATTTGAATTGTGGGACAATAACCAAGGAAATTAATACTAGTACTTCTGATAGCAAGCAAAAAAGGGTATATAGTATACAAATAATTCATGACATATAGGCTACTGTTTAATGAAAAGGCTGTCTTTCTCTCTTAGAACTCTTTTTCCCCCCGATCTGGGCTTAATAGACTTGAGTATGTTAAACCTGTATAGTCAGATTTTTGTAGAATGTCTAAATGAACGCAATCATTTTTATTTACTTCAACTTCATCTCTATTCCAATCTTTGTGTGCTCATCAAGATGACCAATATAAATGGTGACAACCCGTTAGCCGAATGTTTAGGGCGTGTACCTCCACATAAGCTCTAGGACAGCGAGTCCTTGGTTTGATCCCTGGGCTGGCTGGTCCATTTTCTGCACGTCACTCCCCAGCTCTCTCCCTGTTTCCTGTCCCTCTCCACTGACTATCAAATAAAAGGAGGTAAAACCCCCCCAAATAGCTTGAAAAATATGACCAAAATAAAATAACACAGTAATGGGTTCATGGTAGTGGTGTATAGGACATTTACTCAATTACTGTACTTATCAAGTACAATATCAAGGTACTTTTATTAATTTATTCTTTAAAATGTTCAATCATTTGCAATTCTACTCCATTACATCTCAGAGGTATTGTAATTTTTACTCCACTATAATTATTTGAAAACTTTAGTTGCAAGTTACTTTTCAGATTTAGATTATTATTCCAAAACATACTTTAACCAAAGGCTTGTTTTATACAAGGCTATTTTCAAAAGATTTTGAAAATGCTCTCTCTCATATGTACTGGTGATGTCACACAGATAAAACCACTGCCTCCCTTGGCTCTTTTAAATGGACTCTGACTTTAAACCATCGCTGTATTAAGTAGGCGTCAGAGATAAAAACACAACTCATATACAGCAGCTCAAACTGTGGGTTGGGACCCATGGGGGTCCCCAAATGATTTTGGGGGGAGGGGGTCCCCAGATGATTTGCTTCATGTGCGACACTCAACAGTAAACATACAATGTATGTGTGTATACAGGGTATATCTGCACATTTCTATAGTGACAAATTACGGACTTAAGATCTTTTCTACTTCTAAAGAAACAAAACAGAAAAATAAGACCATGAATGTGTCAAAACTCATCAACATACAATTAAAAAAAAATCCAACATTGGCCAAATTGTCAATTGGCCCAATTGACAAACATCTTGAAAATAGCCGTTCTACAAGCTCACAACGGCTCGTGTTGCGAGGTGTTGTGAGCTTGTAGATCAGCTATTTTCACAATATTTATCTGTGGAGTAGTCCATCAAAATGTTATGCCTCAACTCCTAATTCTGCTTGACAGGGTGGGGGGTCGCCAGTTCACATATGATTATTTTGGGGGGTCGTGGTCTGAAAAGGTTGAGAACCACTGATATATAGTATGACCCAATAATGCTGGACCTGGACGTGCAAACTGCCTATCGTTGTACTATAAGATACACAGCACGCGAAACAATATAGAAGTGTAATTCATTTGAAAACAGACACAATATTTCATTATTTCTTAAGGTATTCTACCACCTGAAATATGGAGGAGGAGGATGGAATTACAGTACATTGAATTTGTCCATGTTACTCATAAAATTAAAGCAAACTCACTAGCTCCTTTATGGGTTGACTGCCAGCAAGGCCAGGAAAAATACTTCTGCCTTAATCCAGGGGTGTCTCTATGCTGGCCAAGATAAATAACTGAGATTAAGGGCTAAAACTAGGCTTTAAAATCCCTGCCTTTACGATTGGTGGTGTTCCTACCAATCCTTTTGCCTTGCACTCAAAATAGCTCCAACACTGCCTGCATAGTTCTGCTATTGTCTGTATAGAAAAGGCCAGTATATAAATGCATAGGTCCTTGATGTTATGTGATCTCTCTTATCGTGTGTGTCTCGTTTGTTTTAGTTGTGCAAACCTGAACTGTGGGAGATGCCACCTACATTTATTATTATCACCAGTTGCTCTCTCTATGTGCATCTGACTCTTTCTCCCTCTCTCCCTTTCTCTCGTAAACCCAGGTCTCATGATTACAGACTCACAGACACAGTGTTAAAGCTATTTGACTCGTATTCTATGGGTAATTAAAAGCACCCTAGCATTTGAGTGTGTGAGTGTTTGTGAAGACTGGCAGGTGGGTGTGTGGGGAGCAGTTTTTATGGTGCACCTCGAATGCAGCCCACCATCTTCTACTTCCTTTTGCCGAGGCCAGGCCAGTCTGGATAGTCCTTACGTTGGAATTGTTGTTCTGTTGATCTTTCAGTTGAATCTTTTCTAGATGTAGAGGTTGAAAATCCAAAACTAAACTGAAAATCTCAGTGAGGTCATGTGCCTATTTCTCCACTGTCTTCTTGAGAGAGGCAGCAGCTCACAGGTGCTGTCAATTTTATGCAAATGTAACCTTGTTCAGCTACACCTCTGCCTATCAGAGGCAGAGGCCAACCCCTCCAACCAACCAGCCTAATGTTGCATGAATCCATAGGCTGATTTTGTCATCTGTATTCCAATTCAGGTTAAACACTACAACAGATAAAAAACATGGCAGACTAGTAAACAATGCAAACTAATCAAATTAATAATTGGTGTGTTAGATTTAGTTGTGCCTAAAGTTATGGGTATGCCAATGTGCAGTTGCAATGTTGACAGTAGTTAAGAGTATTGTCAATGCTTATTCACTACTACAGTACCTCTAACATAACCGTATTCGTTGTATTAGCTGCTCTGCGTTGCTTGCATCATTGTTAGCCTTATGCGGCCTGCCATTTTTTTTCTTTCAGTTTTTAACCTGAACCGGAAAACAAACAAGTACTAAATCAGCCTAGGGTTTCATCCGCAAGAATTGTGGTGTGTGTGCAAAATCCTGAGTGTTAATTTAACTCTGAATGTGCTCAAATGTAACATTTGGTTATACAGTATTAGTACACTCTCAGAATTACAAATGGCTAAATTCAAACTGAAGATTTTACCATCTGCCTAAACACACAGGTACAGTGTAGTATCTAACTGAGCCCTCTGATGCTCACATGATGTCAATGCACCACAGCATGCATAATTGCATTCATACATAACCCAATAATTTTGGCATTTAGATGTAGATATGAAACCAGGTTTCCTGTAGCAGGAAAAACTACAGTCAGAGCGTGACAGTGAATTAAAGCTACTGTGCTTCAGTCGTTTACAGTAATGTCCAGAGTACATTGGGATACTTTGAAACAAAACATATCTCTGCTTGCACGGTTCCATTTATAAACACCCCTCAGTTATCTGGCTAACACTGTCAGAGGTTTTGTGCAAAAGGAAGCCTATTGCTAAACTCACTTTCTTTGGCCCTGTGCAGTAATTTACCAGCTGCAAAATAAAACAGAACAGAACAGAACTGAGAGCTATGAGCCTTGGGAGGAAACAATTTGAGATTGAGGATAGTGGTAAGAAGGAATGAGGGAGGGAGAAAGAGGAGGAGACAATGACGGAGGAAAAAAAGACAAGCACTGCAATGCATCATTGCAAGTTGACAAACTGCTTCTCTCTCTCTCTCTCTCTCTCCGGAAGTTCTCAAGTTTGGGAGGAATCTAAAGTCCCTGCTGAGTTGGAGATGGATGCATCGCTGTAGCTGCTCTTCGATTTCTCCAGGCTTTGCAGAGTCATCCTGGCACGGGAAGCATCAAGCATCCTGCCCTCCCCTGGATCAACCGCAATGGTCAGCCCGAACAATCCTCTCCCTCTCCCTCTCTCTCTCTCTCTCTCTCTCTCTCTCTCTCTCTCTCTCTGGCTCCACAGTGTGGGCATATAGTTCAGCACTTTGTCTTTTTTTCCCTCCGCTTCCCTTTTTCTCTCTCTGACCTTCAAGAACAACCTTCTCCCCTCAGTCTGGGCTACGCTCTCGCCTTCCTTCTCAAATGAGAGAAGAAGGGATGAGCAGAGCATCAGAATGGGCAACTCCCACAGTATTTGGAATTAAGATAACTCTTTGTCATTCCTGCAGTGCACACGGCTGTGGTCTCTCTCTCTCTCTCTCTCTCTGGTCAAAGTCACAAACTACTAAGTAACCACAGCAAATGTACAGCTCACTGAGATTGAGGGGCAGTGTGTTGGTCAGGGTGCATGTCATATAGCAGTCCCCTCAGGCCACACATTATGGACGACAGACAAACTATTGATGTGTCTCATGGAAGTAGAAGGCCCATATAAATACACTGCAGCTGCATAGTAGCAAGTGATGAGATTCTGATCACCTTGTCTCCTGCTCTGGGAGGGGTTCTTCTCTTGGAGTACACAACAGAGTGGGTGTGGCTAATGTCTTCACTGCACCAAGCCAAAACTCACACACTGGCAGGCACTCCACACACAATAGCAGACACACAAGTATTGAACCGCACACGTTTCTGGTGTACATGAATCCCACTTTTATTTGAGACAGAAAACGATGTTTGTTTTTTCTGGTCTGTTTTTGGTTACATTTAAAACCGTTCTATGAAAAACTGTAGCACCAGAGCAGATTTTTATTGCCCATTCTTTGTTTAAAAATGTCAATTTGTGCTATTCTTGAGTTTAGATCAGTTTTGATTGTGGAGAGACATTTCCTTCTTGAATATAAAAAAAGACTAGCACTTCATTTCTTTTCCATGTCATTTGCAAAATAAAATAGAGAAAATCTTATATCCTTTCCATTTAAATCACAACAAATACATTTAAAGCAAATGAAAATTGGGCGGCATTTAGCATAATCCAAGCAGGGAATTAGCTTTCATGATGAATAATATTATATATTTATATATTTATATGTATACATATATTATGTTTATATACAAGTATGGCACTTGATTACACAAAAGCAAGAAAAACACTTTTTCACAAATGAAAGCAGTGGGCGCTTTGGTGTGTTATAAATTAAAGAAGTCACAGACGTTAGCGTTTTTGCAGCAAATCCACCGGATACTGTTTTGCAAGTCAGCTATATAGCAATGGAATGGTTATACATATGTTAAGGTCAGTGGTGCAACACAGGCAACAAAAAACATGAATGACGCTGATGTATTTTAACTAGGTCGATCCATAGTCATAATTGATTTATATATATCTATGCATATATAAATCTGGATGGTAGATTTTTTCCCCCTCAACCTCATGTTGTCACTTAAATAGGTTGGTGTCAAAAATCGGTGGAAAAAAACATATTTTAAAAACACCGTCAATAGCACATATTGGGTTAGGTTTGGCTCTCAGGTGTTCACCTCTTAGTGCAATTTGCATTTACTCTCTTCAAGTACAGTAGAACAGCCCAACAAAGAGTAAATACGTGAACACGTCAACATGGTCTCCATTTAGCGCTTTACAGAGTATAAAGGTTACTAAAAAGTTGCATCAGTGCAATAATAAATAAGTAAACAAACGTGTAATTCCACGCTTGCCATGAAGTCCTTAAAAGACAAACCAAATGAAAAATCTGCCCACTCTTAAGTCATAACACGGATCAGGCGTGCGGAGCTGTCCATCATTGTCCATCAGGGGTTTTCCATGTTTTTTTTTCCCACTGCAACATTGTCTCGTTTCTGACTCCCTCCCCATGTGTCACACATAAGCAGAGTCACTGGACTGAGTGCGGCCAAAATTAGGCACACTCATCCTCGGCAAGTCCTTGTTTCTGATCTCATAGATGGACTTCCTGCGAGCCTGCACGCCGCGGACAGCCGTTTTGATTTTCCTCCACCCTAGATGATTGAGTTCTGCCAGGTTCAGAACCACACAGAACCCACTGACGGCAAACATGAACACCAGAAACACTGTCTTCTCCGTGGGTCTGGAAACGTAGCACTCGACATCTTTTATGCAGGGGTATCGATCACATTCGTACACCGACGGGACGTTGAATCCATACAAGAAATATTGACCCACCAAAAAGCCTATTTCCAGGGCGTTTCTGAAAACCACTTGAATGATGTAAAATCTCGAGATACCCTCTTGTCGCCTCATTTTGGACTTAGTAGTTCTCATGGCCGAACTGGGCATCTCTTTGACTTCCAAACAGTCGGGATCGGCTTCTTTGGTGGAGTTCTCTGTGTTCTGAAGTACTCCGTTGACAATAGCGTTTTTACTGACTCCCTTTTTACTATCTTTCATTGAATCTGAATCGGCCTTGTCCAGAGTCAAATAGACTGTCGAGTAGCGCCGCTCCTTCTGCTTGGCCGACTGATGCACCGAGTACGTGATAAAGCAGAGACTCGGAGTGCACACCATAATGATCTGGAAAACCCAATATCTAATGTGTGAAATGGGAAATGCTTTGTCGTAGCATGCCTGGTTGCAGCCCGGTTGTAAGGTGTTACAAACAAACATGGTTTGCTCGTCATCATAGACGGTCTCTCCAACTATTGCTACGATAAGAATCCGGAAGATGACCACCACAGTTAGTAGGATCCTAAAAAGCAAGCATAACAACAAACAATGTGAAAATAAGGGTGCAAATATGTGTTATTGGTAATATTTTGATTTCAACCGCGCGCTGCCGTTGCGGCTCATGCGCTTAGTGGAGTCCTGAGCTGGCGTGTTGGTCAGTGTTTCCAGATTATGTGAGAGGAACAGGCAACCAGGTCTAGGAAAACAAGCCCAAAAGAAGTGACTATGGGCCACATGAGCACTTAATCGGCTATTTGAAAATAGCAGATCTACAAGCTCACAACAGATGCAACGCGTTGTGAGCTTGTAGATCTGCCATTTTCAAATACAATCTTGGGGGGGTGGGAAAGGGGAAATTTTGGAATATTTTATAATAAGCAGACCTGGCAACACTGGTGTTGGTGTGTGTGGAGCTGTCCGGTGCTGAAATCAGACGCGCTGCTCTCCACAATCTCACTGCTCTATTGGAGCGCGGATTTAGAATGGATATGTTTCTTACCGTGTTGATTTGTCTTATGTGGTGTCGACGTGCTTAGTATGATTTCCAGTTTGAAATGGCTATTTGTAATGGGCACGGACGCTATGTGTATTGCTTTGTGTGACTATTGTGTCTGAGCTTGTTAGGCTAATGGAATGGATGGTATAACGCCAGCTCTCTCCCCCTCCTAAAGTGCACGACCCTCAATCAAGCGCCACACCAAGAATGAATGGATGGATAAATGAATCGATGGATGACACATGTGTTTTAGTTTAGGTTAGGGTGATTTAGTTTTCAGCATCATCCCCGGGTCATAAAGAGACAGCTGTTGGATTAGTTGGGTCTCAAGCTGGGGAAGAAGAAAAAAACCTGTGAAAGAAGAGAAAAATCCACAACACAGAAATGGGGGACTGGGGACCATGCTAAAGACGATCCTGGAGGCTGCTGCGTTTCTTCAGTCGTTGACGTTGGGATAGGATTCATCTCTTTTTTTTTTTCTTACCTTCCTATCATAGTAGAGTGCTGCTGGACAGCAGCCTCCAGGAGCCTCTCTAGTATAGTCCATTCCCCCATTTCTGATCATCCGGAGAAGACGAGGGCACAACGGCACTCTCTGCTCAAAATCCTCCGAAAATGTGCCTTTTAAAATTCCTCGTCCCCGTTTCTCTCTCTCCTCTCGTTGTTTGTCAGTCTCCGGAACGTCCGATTTGATCTAGAAAATGCATGGAGAACGAGGTGATGCTAGAGCTGCCGTCCGCCTCCTCTCCGCGCCGCCTCTCTGTGTGTGCAGCCTGTGGTGAGAGAGCGTTCTGCTGTGTCTGCCGAGCGCTGGCGCGACGTCGCCACACTTTTCCTTGTCATGGGAGTCTGAAGGGGCTGATCACTATAAGCCCTCCTTTTTTCGATCTTCAGATCAGGTTGATGGGCAAGAGCGCTGCGTCTGGATGGAGGGAGGTTGGATTTAATGTCTTGCCAGCGTTAATCCGCCTTTAAGTAGTATAGGTCCCCCCTCCCCCTGCGTCACGGGGCAGACAGGTTGGTGGAGCGTGGCCAGGGGACGCCAGGGTTTCTCATTTTCAATATTCGGTGTTCATCGGCGTCACGGGATTAATCGGTATTAAAAATGATGGCTGATGATGAGCTCGGTGCACCGCAATGGGTGTCGCTGTGGTTTTTAACATTATAGAGGTGACTGAGCCTGTTCTGTGCCCATGGGGCAGTTACTACACAGGGCTTGAGGACCGTACCGTGCCCTGAGCTCAAAAGGTCAAGATGGAGTATTGGGGATTTTTCCCTATCAATGATTGTAGTAATTATTAGTTTCAAATCTTTTTTATTGTGAAGCACAGGGTAATATTATACATTTCTGTTTATACATATGGATTGCTTCCTTTTTTTAAAACAAAAACCAACAGACATATACACAAAATAGACGGGTAACGTGATTGTAGTAATTATGTTGGACAAATACTTGTTGATTTTTAACAGAAGCCGAAGCATACAGTAGGCCTATAGCTATACTTTATACAATCGTGAGTATATATTGCACCAGACATCCTTGCGTGCTTATAGTGGCATCTGTCGATATGTCGCAGGCTGTTCGATGGGGGTGAGGCTGCCGTTTCCACCTCAGGCTAAAATGATGCTCTGGATACAGTGACTGAATGAAAGAAGCATCCGAGTTGTTAATCGCTTTACACTGCAGCCCATCCCACTGCCTGCCTCCTGTCTGTCTGTGAGCGTGGCTGTAAAAATAGAAGCAACATAGACTCCGCCCTATATGGATTGCCCAGAGATATGATCAACTCATTACACCGCACTGTGCACGCGTGTGTATACACTAAAATTAGACCCATGTGTGTATATTTGATAATAATAACAGCAGCTCAAATACAATGCGTCATTGTGTGAAGTTACAATTCATGTAAAACGTAAAAATATAACATACTAATGTGTGTGTGTGTGTGTGTGTGTGTGTGTGTGTGTGTGTGTGTGTGTGTGTGTGTGTGTGTATGTGTATGTGTATGTGTGTATATATATATATATATATATATATATATATATATATATATATATATATATATATATATATATATATATATAATGCTTACATAATTTATACTACATTGCAGGAGTATGTCACTTGCCAAAAATAATTGATAATTTATTTTTGGCAAGCAACACCGTCCACGTGGAGTATAAATTACTATTTGGCATACCTGTTCTCTCAGGTTGGATTACTTGTCACGTGACAGGCCTTGTGTTTTCGCTCAATGAAAGTATGTGCAGTTAATTTCTCATGAGGTGGCTTATCTTCTCCGCTCACAGTAATCTTTTCCACGGACATAGGAAGGACAGAGAGCTACTGTAGGTTCACACATGCAGAGTGAAAGAAATGCTTATATTTATGGTCTACTATTTTGTGAATCCAACCAAAGGCCTACCCTACATTTTAAGTTTAAGTTTAGTCTTAAATGATAAAGCATTCAAAAGGTAGGCTGACACAAACAAATACATGTTTTGCAAGTCCAGGGTCTCGTTTATTTAAAAACCTATACATATCCACATAAAAATTGCACTTGAGTGTAAACAAACACTGATAATTGACGACAACACAAATGGCAGCTTTGGGGCAGTAGACCAATAAGTTGGTTTTGCACGGAAGGAGATAAAAGGGGAGAGAAGTTCAGTCTTTAGAAACACTTCCTGTGGACGATTGAGGGGCCAGCCTCATCATACTCTTGCTTGCTGATCCACATCTGCTGGAAGGTGGACAGAGAGGCCAGGATGGAGCCTCCAATCCACACAGAGTACTTCCTCTCAGGGGGAGCTATGATCTAGTAAACACAAGGGGAAAAAACAGTAAGGACCCTGGACACATGCACGCACAAATTCTGGGTAGACAGTAAGGATTAGACAAATTATTATAGACTACTGTATATGCTGTAAGTAGAAGACATACATAAAAGCAAACAAATTATATCAAAATGCATTACCTTAATTTTCATGGTGCTGGGGGCCAGGGCGGTGATCTCTTTCTGCATACGGTCAGCGATACCAGGGTACATGGTTGTACCTCCTGACATCACGTTGTTGGCGTAAAGGTCCTTACGGATGTCGATGTCACACTTCATAATACTATTGTAAGTGGTCTCATGAATGCCAGCAGATTCCATACCTATAAACAATGGACAACTCCGTTTCTGCACCGTTTTACCCTCACAGCAAAGGGCACATTTGCATCACTGTAAAACAGGTGGCCACATGCACGCACACTGGCAGCTGAACAGGTGCTGAAATGGACAGCTCCCATGAACAGCTGCGCTCCAAGGAGCAAATGTCAACAAATCAAAGCTACAGCTTTGCATGCTGCTAAAGAACCCCCCAACGATTTGCTTATCCTATTTCTACACAAAGTGTAGGTGATGATAGCTTTTAGGCTGTGTGACTCACGCGGCGCTGAAATATAACCGTGCGTAAAACCCATTCCAGGAAAGAGCTCGTATTTTACGCACCGATGAACGATGGCTGGAAGAGGGTCTCGGGACAGCGGAAACGCTCGTTGCCGATGGTGATGACTTGGCCGTCGGGCAACTCGTAGCTCTTTTCCAGAGAAGAGGAAGAAGCGGCGGTGGCCATCTCGTTCTCAAAGTCCAGTGCGACGTAGCACAGCTTCTCCTTGATGTCACGCACGATCTCACGCTCAGCTGGTGGTATCAGATTGGAATGTTGTCAGTGAAAAGTGTCACATGTGTAGGCTAAAAACAAACATTTTCATGTTGAGGACCCCTAAATTGATATGTAGCCTACTATTTGGCCGTGGATCCTAATCTGAAAATAATTTGTGCAAGGGACCCCCATAAGAGAAGATTTGTGTAAAATCTTTCAAAAAATAGCCGAAAATAGCCGTTTTACAAAGCTCACAACACCTCGCAACACAAGGCGTTGTGAGCTTGCAGATCGGATATTTTGCTATTTTCACAATATTTATCTGTGTGGAACAGAGTCAAACAAAATGTTATGCTTCAACTCCTACAATTCCAAGTGCTTGTCAGAGTGGGGGGGGGGGGTCCCCAGTTCATATATGATTATTTTGGGGGGTCACGGCCTGAAAAGATGGAGAACCACTGGTGTAGCACGTGTGTCTTGTTCTGGCTGCTTGTGCCTACCGGTGGTGACGAAAGAGTATCCACGCTCAGTGAGAATCTTCATGAGGTAGTCTGTGAGGTCGCGACCAGCCAGATCCAGACGCATGATGGCATGGGGCAGAGCATAACCCTCGTAGATAGGCACGTTGTGGGTCACACCATCTCCAGAGTCCAAGACAATACCTGGACATGGCAAACACACGTTCACGCTCATTAATCCATCAGTTAAAATCGAGTCATGTCATAATATATTCTTTAAAAGCCTATTGTCAACACAACTGCTCACGCATAATTACGCAGACATATGCGCGAGGGTGTGTGCGCACACTTGACACTTGTCCAGTATTTATCACATACACACCTGTGGTACGCCCAGAGGCGTACAGGGACAGCACGGCCTGGATGGCAACGTACATGGCGGGGACGTTGAACGTCTCGAACATGATCTGGGTCATCTTCTCCCTGTTGGCCTTGGGATTCAGGGGAGCCTCGGTCAGCAAGGTTGGGTGCTCCTCAGGGGCGACACGCAGCTCGTTGTAGAAAGTGTGGTGCCAGATCTTCTCCATGTCGTCCCAGTTGGTGATGATGCCGTGCTCGATTGGGTATTTTAGGGTCAGGATGCCTCGCTTGCTCTGAGCCTCGTCACCGACGTAGGAATCTTTCTGACCCATACCAACCATGACACCCTGACAACACACAAAGATCATGAGGTCTTAATACTTCCTAATACAGACATCTAAGCTCATCACCAGACATGCGATTACCACAGTGCGTAATTGTGGTGTAGATGTGGTACCAAATCGGTTACAATAGGCCTACAGTTTAACTTTGTATCTGGTGGTGCCAAAAAACAAAGGCTATTAATAGGCCTACAACCCACATTGCTTTATGTTAAGCCTACTTGGTGACGGGGGCGACCGACGATGGAGGGGAAGACGGCGCGCGGTGCATCATCTCCTGCGAACCCAGCCTTGACCAGGCCGGAACCGTTGTCACACACAAGAGCTGTAGTCTCCTCGTCGTCACACATTGTGTCAGTTCTGTTGAAGTGCGCACACACGCACACGCACACACACACACACACAGTGAATATTTGTGAACCAGTAAGCCTGGCTTTAGGGGTTATTTTAGTTCAATCAGTGCCCTTTCACAAAATAAGTACTGGACTGCAACAATAAGGACGGTTGATTAGCTAGCTAGGGTTAGTATAGCTATTTCAGAAAACATTCATGCTTCACTGCAGGCATGTTAATAGCCCTATCTCATTTTCAATTTGCAAAAAAAATAATTTCATTTATATTTACTTATTATTCTTTTTAAGGGTGGATTCCCAGATTGGTATGTATGAACTGAAGTATAATTTAAATACCCCGTGTCACATCAATCACAATCCATGATCCCTGAATGAAAGCCGAGGTAAGCTGATTGACCATGACGTGACGCTGGTCTGGTCTTTGGTAAACCATCGTTCCAGTTAGAAGATGACATTTGGTTGTTTGTCAAAAGCTTTCCAGTGGAACCGTTGTCAGTCGTGTTACAAAAACCCTTTATCCATCATCGTATGGTATAAACTCCTCTGGTTAACGATGGCAGCATATTCAATTCTTCTCTATATGCCACTGTTTCCCAAACAGTGGGTCGGGACCCATCTTTGGGTCGCGGACCAATTTGTATGGGTCGCGAGTAAATATCCCCTTTTTTGTGTCTTCCATTAAAATTTATACATTTCAAAAGATTTTAAAAAGTAAAAAAAAAATCAATTAAATGAATTCCAACACATTTCAAAAGTATTTCATAAATAAAATAAATCAGTTATTTCCATAAATAAATAAAAAAAAAAACGTTGAAGAAGTACTGAAATATAGCAGATCTACAAGCTCACACGGCACAAAGCAAGGCATTGTTAGCTTGCAGATCTGCTATTTTTTCCCGTAATTAAATCACTAGCGTGGGACCGTGGGTCTCGGGGAGACATCAAACTTCTCTTTTGGGTCTCGGGCTAAAAAGTTTGAGAGCCACTGCTCTCTAGGCTACTCACCAGCAGTTCAGCACCGAGCGCCGGATCTGGAGAATAAAACCAGGGGTGCCGAAAAGTCAGGACGCAACCATTTATACTCTGACAAGTGTCCGTGAGATCAGATGGGGCTGCGAGCCCCCTGAATGAGGGTGGCGAAGTGCGCCCCCTTCTCCATATTTGGTAGCCCCTCGATCGCCCCATTGACATCGGCGAGTCCATTAATGGAATAGTGAGGACCATTCCTGCCCGGTGGCCCATGTAGGGATGGATGAGGGCGACGATGGCAGGGAGACAATGACAGGGGGTCCAATCAAACATTGTAGGTTCACTCTTCGATTTACATAGTGGGGTTCGGGGACCCCAGGGGTCCTTGAGGGGGTCCCCAGATAAATGGATAGTTAGAGTGTACAAATAGAACCAAATGGACCCTTACGGGTCCATTTGGTTCTACATAAGCCATTTAAAAAAGATTGTTGACATTTTTGGAAAATGTTTGTAGCCTATATTTTTGGAAAATGTTTGAATGGTTTTGTATATCGTTAAATATTTTCAGATGGGGGTCCGCGGCCAAATACACATTAATTTAGGGGTCCTTGACATGAAAAAGTTTGAGAACCACTGGCCTATTAAATGGGCCAATATTATGGGACATATATGGCTCGAATAAGAAACAATTGAACCGTATCGTTTGCGACTGAGAGGAAGGAGGCAATACGTCTGAAAAGTGCCACATGTGTCACATACAGTAATTTTGGTTCAACTTATTAAAACAACACGTTCATGTGGCGCGTGCGGTTCCAAATGGATCGTGAGTAGCCCTGAAACATGACTGTCATACCATGACAGTCATGGTGCCGAGTCCCCCTGGTCTAAAGTTGTGTTCGATTTTTTCACATTGCCATCTCTCACATAAACATAAACGTTCAGATTTCAAATATAAAGTGCTTACCACCGAGCCACGGATGTTACAAGGCGATGCGGACCGCGATGAGTACCCGTATCTCCCGTATTGTTCAATAAAAAGCATTTTAATCCCATCGCCGGCCATTTTCTTTTTTTGTTTTGTAATGTATCAGAGTGCAATACACCTCCCAACCATTAGTGTCGCATGGTTGAAAGCATCGGCGACAATTTGGAGAAAATGGCCGGCGATGGAATTAAAATGCTTTTTATTGAACAATACGGGAGATACGGGTACTCATCGCGGTCCGCATCGCCTTGTTACATCCGTGGCTCGGTGGTAAGCACTTTATATTTGAAATCTGAACGTTTATGTTTATGTGAGAGATGGCAATGTGAAAAAATCGAACACAACTTTAGACCAGGGGGACTCGGCACCATGACGCTTGTATACAAGCGTCATGTGAACCATGGCTAGGATCGTGAGGCACTTGTGAAACACAGCTGGCAACATGCAGCAGCTGCGTCACACGATTAGGACTAGAAATCACATAATGCCACCGGTTGGGATTTTCGCGTCAACGCTGCTGCGGCATGTCTGAATATTCTTTGAGGAGGCCTATGCCCTATGCTGACGAGTGATGATTGCTGATTGTGTAGAGACCTCGCTCTATAGCAGTGATGATTTTGAGGGGGGACTTTACTAAGGACTTCTAATACCTAAAAAAAATTTAATGAAAAAAAAAAGATCATTACGGCATCAAAAATAATCAACAAACTATACTATAAAACTGGTCGAGCACTGGCTATTTTCCAATTTCAAGTGCGTGCCAGGGGGGTCCCCAGTTCAAATATGATTCTTTAGGGGGTCGCGGCCTGAGGTTGAGAACCACTGCCCTATAGGGTTACTTTTAACTGCTTTATAGCCTTGTTGTTTGACCAGTCAAAGGTCAAATGTGAGGATATTTATCAGAGAAACATATATATTATGTTAGCATAAAATCGATGAGTATCCATACTCATGAGTTGCTCGTGAGCATTTGGGTTATTGATGGCATAAGGTGAACTGGCTTTGCTAAATTAACATTGGCAAAATGAAAACTATATAATGTGCTCATATTTTATATTTGTACATATAGGCTAAACTTTATTAACTAAGGCCTACCAGCAATGAACGTTTTCTTAAATACCCAGTAAATGATTAAATAGGCTACAACACAAAATAAATAAATAATAATGTATTGTTTGATTGAGCACTTTACTGAAAATTAATTCAAAAGGATAAAAACACAAGATAACCAGAAGCCTTGTTTGGAATACATTGATTTTATTTTATTGATGTTTGTTGCTATAACCTACTAAATCCCCCCTGTCTTGTTGCAACAATGCTGTAGTATGTAATAATAAAAGACAGCCTTATATAACAAAATAAAAAGCTAGGATTTAGAGAGACACTGTCAGATTTGTGTAAGCCCGTAAAATAATACTAAATCCCCTTATGTTTAACTTCGAAACAATTATCTTCTTGTTGTGACACATGCCTCCAAAGAGCAAAGAACAAGACAGTGATGACATTGCCAGTTTACACAAACCAGAGAAAGAGAAAGCTCCAACTGCTTTAAAATAACATATAAGAGCAGTAGACGGTTCCACCACAAGGAGGACAAGATGAAAGGGCACAGAGAGCCACATGAATCATATGCTGTTGTCACCCGACCCCGAGCCATAACCCCTCACCGTATGACTCTTTATTTTGCTCTTATGTAATGAATCCAGGCCTGCTCTCAGTATCCTTTTGCCCCAGTATTCAAATAATGTTAACATTTTATGAACATGACTTTGCTGAGTCTGTCCATAATACAGGATAAGTGATATATATATAAAGTAAAGTCATTCATCCCTGGAAAAACATTACAATGATATGGATGTGATATTATTTGAGTGTATAAGCCTAATATCCTTACGCCTATGTTTTCAGATGACATGTTAACATGGCAGATTGAAATAGAGGGTTATCTGTTGGTCAGAGAGGGATTTGGCTACTAATGGTCATTCATGAAAACAGTGTTTATTTAGCCTATTCCCAGAGCACCTGATGGTGTAAAAGGCTCGCAGCAGTGCCTGCCTGCTCATTTAATTGGAGAGACACTTGGAGGCTTCTCAAATTCTCACATCCAGCAATTTTCAAAGCTGTTCCCACCAAGGTTAAATCAACATTGGGTGATCACACACCTATCTACTGCCACCACAAGGAAGAAATCAGATATAAATATAGCCCAGTAAAATGTGTGTTCTTCGTGTGGCCTAGTTGGGATTGTTTTAAAGGCCTGTGCTGTGCTAAGTGAGTACAGATCTTAAGAGTACCGTCAACTATCCCCAGGCAGGTATAGGGACTGTAAAAATGTTATTCAACAACACTGACACTTGTGCATAGTATGCAAATATTCTTCAAATTATTCTACTACACATTTAGCCTGTTTCACATATAGCCTAATAGGCTAAACTTATTACACATAAAGAGAACTGCCCTTATATTATTATATTATAGTACTGAACACAATGTATTTGTTAAAAGAATAATGATATAAAGATATATATGGTGGGATTTGTTCAAAGCATTGTGTAAAACAAAAAAAAACTAGAAAATGTGCTCCTCGGAGCACAAGTCTCCGCCAGCGGACCCGTGCTATTTTAATCAAATGAAATCACCTACCCTATCTTTAACCATAGTTCTCTAGGAATGTTCTAATTTCATAATATCATCATCATAATGCAAAAGGCGTTGGTTAAAATATTTTCTCTGTGTGATGTCTTTTTCTCTTTCTGTTTTTAAACCACCACGGCCATAAGGGTACTTTGATGGATTTGCCAATTCTTCAAACTTGTCGTCTAGATAGAATGCGCGTGGTTTTTGGTGTTCTGCAGGGGCGACTGAATATGTAGTGTCTTTCAGATTTACTGATGGCGTGGTCAGTTGACACACCTATTTATAGAATTGTATTTCGTCATGCATCCCTCATGCATCCCTCTAGCCAATCAAAGGCATTGGTGTCAACATATTAACACGTATTAAGACTTCGGCCTTGTTGTGGGATCAATTCAACTCTAGTCCTCTTCTGTGTTACTGTTGTAGATGAGTATGCTTTCTTAGCTTTGGCCTTCTGCACCTTTGCTTGACCAATGTCAGGTGTTCTCAAAGGGACACACACACGCACGGACGGACGGGTGATTTGGACTAGAAGATACTGTTCCAATCAAGACTGATTGATCCTGTCTTACCTCGCTTCAAAAACGTAAACGGCTTTTTGAAGTGACACACCTATTTATAGGATTGTATTTCGTCATGCGTCCCTCTAGCCAATCAGAGACATTGATGTCAACATATTGACACGTATTAAGAGTTCGGCTTTGTTGTGGGATCATTTCAACTCTAGTCCTCTTCTACGTTACAATTGTAGATGAGTATGCTTTCTTAGCTTTGGCCTTCTGCGCCTTTGCTTGACCAATGTTAGGTGTTCTCAGAGGGAAACACACACGCACAGACGGGTGACTTGGACTTACTGAAGGTACTGTTCCAATCAAGTCTGATTGATCCTGTTTTACCTCACTTCAAAAAGTAGGGGCTTTTTGAAGTGACACACCTATTTATAGAATTTTATTTCGTCACGCGTCCCTCTAGCCAATCAGAGGCATTGGTGTCGACAAATTGACACGTGTCACGTGGAGCTTGCCCAATGTTAGCTTGGCTAACAATGTTTGCTCACACAAAGCGAAAACATATTCTCCACCTTCGGCGGAGACAACTATTAAACCTTCACATTTTAAGTAGAAACCAATATTGCATTGTATTGCTATATACCAATACAATGCTGCAGGAATTGAAAGCAAATTGTTTATAAAGAGCTCAGAGCATCAGAGAAGTGATAGTCTATCCATATTCAAGTAAACAATAACTTGCCACTGTTGGCAGGGATTCACATTCAAAATGCATGAACCATTTTGAACGAATTACAATATAGCTTGTTCAGCACACACACCCTGAAGTGCTTCATATTTTGCAAACTCTCACTGTCACGAATCAGCCTATATTTGCATACAGTGCATGGATGTGTGTGAGTGTTTATGGTCTGCATGTATTTGAATATATTCACTGTACAGTCCCTTAGTCAGGAGCAGCAGTCAGGGGCAGTTTGTGCCCTTTGGTAAGAGCCTAAGACTGTCAGGAGAGGAAGGAGATAGGAGGCAGGAAGAGAAGGAGAGAGGAAGGAGATAGGGGGCAGGCAGACAAGGAGAGAGGAGAGGAAGTAGATAGGAGGCAGGCGGACAAGGAGAGAGGAGAGAAGAGGAAGGAGATAGGAGGAAGGCAGACAAGGAGAGAGGAGAGGAGAGGAAGGAAATAGGAGGCAGGCTCAGAGTAGAGGAGAGGAAGGCAGACAGGCAAGGAGAGAGGAGAGATAGGAGGCAGGCAGACTAGAGAAAGGAGATAAGCGGAAGGAGATAGGAGTCATGCAGACTAGAGATGATGATATGAGAGGATGAATCCTGCCTGATGAGAGCTAGGAAATGCCAAGCTAGAGTAGAAACCCTCTGGGTGGTAACACACGTGCATGCATGCAGGCGGCCAGGCAAGCAAGTAGGCAGGCAAGCAAGTAGGCAGGCAGGCAG
This sequence comes from Gymnoscopelus braueri, assembly GCF_963280865.1. NCBI lineage: Eukaryota > Metazoa > Chordata > Actinopteri > Myctophiformes > Myctophidae > Gymnoscopelus > Gymnoscopelus braueri. The sequence goes on along the minus strand of NC_137621.1, from coordinate 26,083,752 downwards.
GCAGGCAGGCAGGCAAGCAAGAAAGCAAGCACTCGCGCGCACACTCTCTCTCTCATTTACTGCACACATACATTAACTCTCTCAGTGCCAAGCCCCGAGTTATCCAGAGTTTTTTTTTTTTTTTTTTTCAGAACCCAAGATATCATTATCTGAAGATTTGCAGCTCCATCCACTCTTTGTTTAACTTATAACTGAAAAAGGCTGTATCTCACTTCCTAAGCACTATTTTTTTAACTTTGAAAAAATAAAAATTGCTGGCAGTTTAGAGAACATATTTTTTTATTTCATTGGCACTGAGAGAGTTAAGTCACAGCTCATTAGCACATACTGTAGATCACATTATGAGGAATGTAGTAGCTTTACATTCAGGGCAGTCTAACTCTGGCAGTCCTTAAGTTAGTCATACAAAACTGTTCCCACTTCAGTGTGTGTATGAATGTAAAATAATGTAATATGTAAAGTAATGTGCATGTGTGTGTGTGTGTGTGTGTGAGATTACAAACCAGTATGTGATTAATTGGATGAGAAGGCCTACATTTCCTCTCTCTAAGCCTCCCAGGTCTCCTCACACAGTAGCCAAAGTGCTAATTTAATTCTGGGAGTGTAAAAATTGACTCCTAAGGTCGTAGGATTTGTTATCCTAAGGTTGATACTTTGCAGCCAATAAGGAGCAAGCTTTTTCCATACTCAAACTCAAATGAAAATTCACCAGCTAAACCCAGGCATCTCTCTCTCTCTCTCATGTGCATCCATCCACTTGGCTCTCAGATTCTATACCCTGTGCAAGCCAAGCTCACTGCATCCTCTGCCAAGGCTTCTGAGTAATAAAAGAGAAAGAACAAAGTTGAAATTAAAATCAGGCGATTTTTGGCAAGTGCTATTCTGCCCCTCTGGGCGTTTGGGAGAAGAACAAACCCAGAAAAAAACATAGTGTAACAGGATCTCATATGACAGACATACATATTGCACTACAGCCAGTCTTTTTTCGGAGAAATTGCTCAAGGATTAGAACCCAACGTATAAAAAGCATCACTGAGTTTTAGTCGCTGTGCATCAGTCAACAGCGACAGCCTAAAAAAATTGGTTAAATAGCTCTTTGAGTTCGAGTATAAAATATTAATGAATAAAATGTGAATGAGCTACAAAAATGCGTTGGCGATACCTACCCGGATTTGTAGGTTTAAGCTTTAATACCGACATTTGAATGATTTCCGAGGCAGCTGGCAAACCAATGTCAGTCAAAGGTGACATGAGATTTTTGAGTTTTCAGACTCAACATCGTGCACAAAAGTGTACTTTTGACTGTTGTTGGAAAGATGAAGTTGGCACACCACTTTTGGGGGATTTCTTTTGAGCTGAAATTATGTTTCATACGTTACCCCGCCCGACACTGGGGTAAAACAAAAGTGGCCTCATTCCACCTTTACAAGTCATTTAAGGACACTGTCAATAATAATGATTGTTTGTTTAGCAGGCACAGGTTGCCAATTGCAATTGACAGAGAATCAGTAGTACCGAGCAGTGATTGCAAAAAGTCATACAATGTATGCATTTAGCAGACATTCACTTATCCAGAGTGACTTAGTCTTTTCAGCTTGATTTCAGTTAAATGAAAGGTTACTCAAGGACGCTATTATGCAGCATAAAAAAAGAAAAATTGTTATTTACTATGATGGTCCTCTAAAATATTTGTTAAAGCACAAGCCTTACCTCAACAATTTGTCACGATAGCTCAGAGCACAATAGATTGAATCACAGGTGTAGCGTCTAGTGATGGAATTCAACATAGCCAAAATCTCTTTCCAGGATTCTGTATAGCACAACAGAATAGACAAACAGCTGAGGTCACAGTTAAAGTTGTATGCCTGTTGATTAAACCACAAATCTCTTAAGTGTGAGTAGAAGAGAGAAAAAGATCAATCATATCATCTCGGACCGATCTCGGACTAACTTTTAGATTCCTTTTGTGATTCCAGTCATCTATGATGACAGTTGTCTATGATGCATGACTCCACATTTTGGCAAGGTTTAATCTGAGCCCCACTGACTTCATGAAATTAAAGTTAAATGTTTATAAAAGTATACAACATACAGTATGTGGTAAAAAATAAATAGTGGCGGTAATTTGGCACTCGGTCCAGCGGTTTGCGAGATTAGCCACACACACACACACACACACACACACACACACAGTGCAATTGTTATTGTATTATGTTTTTACTTACATTTTGCATCTATTGCTATTTTTTGCAAATGTCAAATTCTGTCTACAACAACTCAATCAACAAACAGAAGACAAGTTCAAAGCCATTTTAATCGTATTTTAAGTTTCCATAAACTCATTTACATGTCTGAGCGTCTCCAATGTTAAATAGCTATTTCCATTCTTATCTGCCCCAAGCAGTGTCATCATGAATTAAACAGCAATCACAGACCATGAACACAAAGCCTATTTCATTGCAGGCAAACCCACACAAATGTGAAATTCATGGTTATTACATATTCACCAAGCAAGTGGAACCCATTTTTCCAGACCTTCTGGACCAACAAAATATGTTTATATTATATTGTATAAAGTTTTCTCAAAGTACATTTCACATCAGCATTTGAAACCAAAGTGTCTCAAAGCTCCTCAGGACATCTCATAATAAAACAGACCTTACAAGACATGAATGAAAAGTAACACACTTCTCTCTTTAGAAGAATATCAAGTGTGCACTGGTTTCCCATTTGATTTCTTGTTGGACCTCAAAATCTTAACCACTTTAACCCTGGCGTCCCAATTTTGGGCATAGCATAGGTTCAAATAAAATAAACATTCAGAAAACCTTTGTGGTTAAGTGGTCAAGTGGTTAACACAACGGCTTGCCGTGCCTCATGTTCTGGGCGCAGGTTCGACCCAGGTTGGCTCCCTCCAGGAGTAGGTCAGAGAGTCGGTCCAGGCCAATGCAGGTGGTGAGCGGGGTGACGAGGCCATAGAGAGCCCCCAGGGTAACGCTGAGTGGCCAACCCACGCACAGAAGAACCACCAACCAGATGATGCTCCAGAAACATGACCCACAACTGGCCATCCTAGTCTGGGAGAGAGAGAAGTTGAGAGCATGGGAGAAAAGTTTGTGGTATACTCATAAGACACATAATAGGAATGGTCTAATTTAAAAACATATTATATTCAAAATATGCTAATTCACATTTTAATCAACCAGACTAATCACAGATCAGGAAATGTAGTTTGAGTCTTGCTGTAAGACAACAGGACTTCCATCTCTGAAGCCATTGGCCATGTCAGAGTATCAGTCTCTGCAAAAATAACAGGAATAGAGTCCCAATGCCTGTCCACACCACTTTAGTGATGATAGGGAGATTATCAGATTGGAACGTGCCCTGTTGATGATCTGGATGTACTTGTCAGGATTTAGCTGTGGTCTTGACAAAGCACGATAAGCCGGCAGTGCCATGCAACAACCACAGTGCACGTCTGGCTGCTGAGGTCAACTGGCCGCCCACTTAGACCCCACAGAGGAAAAGCCCTGCCACATGAATCACCTGCTAACAGCAGCGATCATGCATGACGTCCGTAATAAAGCATTATTTAGCTGTCAACGTTAATAACAAATGACAATGGGTGACACGGTGTGTTGGTATTTGGGGATCCAGATTGTTTATTATCTGTGATGAAGCACAGATAACTGGAATGTGTAAATGCCATCTGCCTGATGATTTATGCAGTGCAAGGTTCCAATTGTATGCACACTGAAAGATTATAAAATATGTTTGCTTTCATGTAATTCACGTATAAAGACACTCAGTATGTGCGAGATGAGAGATTGAAGGGGAATAATATTTAAAAAGTACAGTGATAACAAAACATATAAATCTACTATTTACTGTTTTGCCACCGTTATAAAGTCTGTTGGTTGTCTTACTGGCTGCATGTTGCTGATGGGGATGTTTGGCCCTTCTAAGTGCATAGAGATTCATGTCATCACTGTCAACAGAAAACGTTCTGTTGACTTTAGAAAGCTTTAGACAGCTAAAACAGCCAATCTACAAGCTCACAACTTCAGATCAATAGATCAGCTTATTTTAGCTACTTTCACTGTCACATGGCGATGTATAAAATATTGAATTAATTTATGAAAATGGAAGTTACAAGATTTCTGCCCGACAGTGACAATATATTTGGTTATAAATGTATTTGTTTTGGGTGCTCGGTTGGGGCAGTGGTCAAGTGGCTGACCACCACTGCGGAGGTTGTGGGTTCGAATCTGCAATGGTGTATCCGGCTTTGTTGAGCGTCTCTATACGAACAAAATTGGCCCGTTCGGGGGGAGGGAAGCCGGGTGGGGAGGGTGACAATTGTCACTGCACGTATTCCTACGGGCTGGAGCGGCACCTGTCAGCAGGGAGTGTTTGGCAGTGACAACACACAGAAATGTGTGGGGTGGAATCAATTCACACAATGATTAAACTGGGAGAAAAGGGGTACAAAAATAATACATTTATTTGTTTTGTACATTTTAATATTTTTTCCCCCTAAATTCTGTCTTTAAATAATTTAATATTTTTCTTTCTCCTTGCTCTTTATATATAAGTTTATATTTTTCCTTCTCCATACTCTTTATTTTCCCTAACCCCACTTGTTCTTCTCTATACCCTTTATCGTGCACTGCAGTGCTGTAATCTTGCATAAATGTATTGTGTATAACTTATTGTTTCTGCCAATATCATAATAAAAAAAGGGGGGAAAAGAAATAAATCACTGCCAGAATATTTGGTCCGAGATCAAGCCTTGAAGTTGAGATTGTATAAATTGTGGTTTTATGAGTGTCAAAGTCTAGTTTGCTGGGATTCCACAACCCAAGTACAGTTTAAAGAGCTGGTGTTTTTCTTCCTCTCCCAACACTTCCCAATTTGCTTTGTGGTATGCAATTTCCTGTTGAGACAGTCACACGACATAAGGCTAGGGCTGAGGTCATGAATTACACAAAACACGAACACATCTCGTGCTTTTTGGGAACGCTGTGCAGCTTATCAAAACATTTAGAGACAATGCAGGCATTGAAAGGCCAATATGCAGAGACGGTGGAATGTTATGAGAGTCAGGAGTGCAGTCACTCCCTTTCTTCTGCTTTGGCATCAATTCTTTTTTCATGAACAATTTCTGCTAAATGAGTAAAATATGATCAATGCACATGACATGCAGGTATTTGGATTAATGATAATAATCAAATCACGGCTTGCCAATTCATCTACTACTTGTGCAATATCTTGTAAACACAAGATATATACACTTCCACAATATGACAGTTAACATTCCAATAAATCTGCACGGGAACAATTATTATATTGCCACGATAGCCTAGCTTAAGAGAACTTTGACTATGTTCAGAGGACAATACATTACTGCCCCAACTGTGATCATAAACAAATGGACACAACGGTTTCACTGCATGCAGTTAGTTTTTAGAGACAAACAGCCCATAGCAATAGTTAAAACAGTGCTTTGCAAAGTAGCAATGAACCTAATGAATACCTGTCGCGTGAGTATAAAAGACATGTTCACCTTCAGCAATGGAAAGCTGTGGAGAAAGCGAGAGCCTGTTCTCCTCCCTGACCGTGGATGCTGCTTCCAGTCTCAAGTCCCTGCTTGGGGCTCCAAGGGATCGTCTGGGTGCACAGTGGCCACTTCCCACCACTTAGTCCTAATTTACTACAACAAGGTATACCACAGGGAACTGAATGCCCAACAGTCAAGCTCGTACTAAACAGATATGTAGTAATTAGCAGCCTGAAGTTGGGGGAGGATATTACACAATGTGGACATTCATGTGACTGCAGTTGTTGCCATGGGTTTTGTGCAGAGTTTTTCTAGCCTCCCAACAATATGTAGTTTTATGTATGTCATAAAAAGGGTTGTTGATCTTTCACATGGCTAACGGCTATAGAATAATTATGGATTACATACACTATATATACATACACACTTTAGGTCATATCTTGTATGTCAATAATGTATTGATACAGTACAAAGATTGGACATACTGCCTGAGGGAAAAGAAAAAAATCTGTTTTTCAATGTCATAATATTAAACCTACTTTTAGTAGGTTTCTCAGAAAGGGAAAAACCCAGACGTACTCCTATGAAGCAACAGTTAGTGGCCTACCTTCATAGTGGACTGCTTTAGCAGAAGTATAATTGTGGAACTGGAATGATATCTCCAAAGCCACTGTATCGATCAAATGCGGGTCTATCCATGTCTGCCAATACATTAAGATTCATTTTGAGTTGATAAATACTTTGGCATTGTCTTGATAAAGGCCTGCAGACCAAAATGTTGACTTTCAATACAGATGTAATCGCCACATGAGCTTCTTGTCTTCAATTTAAAACAAGACTCTAAAAGCCATGCTACCTACACCCAATTGGACAAATTTGAAACGTCAGCGCTTTCACTGGAGCTAGAAATGAAGTAGATTAACACATTGTAAATTACAAAATCAGTGGGGTTCATTGTGCAATATGATTGCAATATGATATTAGATTATGACATATTTTGAGTGTAAAATTTACATTTTGGCCAAAGAGCTAGAGGAAAGGTCAGGGGGTTATTATAAATTATTAGGGTTCATCCTTTGGAGAGCATGAATTTGCTCGGCAAGTTTCATGGCAATCCATCCATTATAAATTATTTTCAGATATCTTGTATGCAAGTGGAAATTGTGGCTTTACGGCAGTATTAGAGGAGAGGCTTTGGGGTCATCATAATTGTTTGGGCTCATCCTCCAGGGAGCATGAATGTGCTCAGCAAGTTTCATGGATCTCCACCCATTAACCCGTGTATCTTGTGTGCAAGTGGAAATACTGGCCTACGGGTGCCGCCACAGTTCAGGCCATGGGGCCAACAAAACCAGTACGACTCATCCCCCAAGTTGCACTGGAAATTCAATGGCAATCCAGACAGTTTTCGAGATCTCATTTTGGATCAAAGTGTTGAGCCGACTGACCTTACCGTTAGAGCCCCACCGCTAAGGAAGATGACAAAAAAATAATTCAAATGGCTGCTAGTTCATCTGAATGAATCTACTCGCATGATCCCCAGCACCAGCATCAAAGTCAATGTGAGGACTGTTAAACATGCAGCGGTTGGAGCAGCTGTGCAACTGACCTCTCTACTCAGACAGTAGGGGTTGGGGTTTTGTAGTGTGGACAAGTCTGCCTGAGGTATGAGGTAACGGCAAGCTAACATGTGGTGCACGGTAATGACTAGAGTCTGTCTGCCTGCAGGCTGTGGCCTCATCTGTCTTCTCCACAGTTAAGTAAGACCCATATGCAAGTTATGAATGGAAAAGGGACTGGGTGACTGTACAATATCCGTACAATGCCGGTTGAAATTCACCCTGCATGCATGGTGGCTGGGTGACAGACCTACAAATGCTGAATAGTAGCAGCTTGTCTGCCAATCATATTGCCAAATTGCAGTTGTGCTTCAAAACGGTAAGGGAGGATGAAGTACTGTATATCATGACTAAGATTTTACCACGACTTGAACATAATGAACCAATATATACAAGGGCGCCGATACTGCGGGTGCTTCGGGGCTAAAGCACCCAGGGGAAATGAAGAGCACCCATGACAAACTCATCACAAAAATAGAAAAAGAAAAAAACACCGACATCTTCACTTCATGGAGTACATTTTTGGTACCAAATTAACCAAATTAACCGCATTAAACAAAACGCAGACCGGCCGCGCATGCGCACCCGCGAGCGCGGACACAAATCGGCGCCCCTGAATATATATATTATATTGTGTGTGTAAAGAAGAGGTACTGAGAGAATAATGTCTTCTTAGTGAGCATTTTACAAACCCATTCATGTGTGTAAAGTAAAATATATATCAGACTAGAAATCCAATTGAGCGTTTTGTTTCGTTTTTTTTAATAAAAAAGTACAATTGGTTACAAAAGGTGTTTCACAAAAATCAAATATATCACCGTTCTCCAGATTTTCCCTGTGTGAATTCTTTGTGGCTCCAGTAGAACACAAATCTAAAACAGGATTATTGACTCTACAGTCATGGACTCTCTCTCTCTCTGTAACGGACAGTTTCAGGTATACATGAGCCTCCCAAAGCTGACACTCTTGATGAGGCAGAGATGGAACACTCTATGGTTCCTGCTCATCTGCGCTGTCCTCCCCGTCGCTGTCGCTGTCTCTGCCGGGGTGCTCTGGCATCTTAGCGTGCTCCTCCTTCTCCTCCTGGGGCTCCGCCTTCTCTGCTGTGTCCTCCTCCGGGGTTTGCTCCATCTCCTCCTGGGGTGCCGCCTTCACTGTCGTTGCCTCCTCTGGGGTTTGCGCCACCTCCGCCTCCAAGCTCTTAGCCTTGCCCTCTTGGTTCTCCTGCTCCATTGGGGTGTCCTCGTCTGGTTTGGAGATGGTCGTCACTTCCTTTACAACGGTCTTGGTTTGTTGTGGGGGTGGAGCAAGCTGCTGCTGTTGCTGTAGGGGAATGGTGGTGGTGGGGGGGGGGGGGATAAAGATGATTCAACCTTTACATTTTTATAATATCCTTTCCCCTCAAGTTTCATGATATTCTTCAGCTTATTGTACATTTGTGTATTTCCACTGGAAAACATTCTGTATTGAAGCCAACTGGCTTCAATACAGAATGTTGAAGCCAGTTGAGAATACATAGTCTAGTGTCAAAACATGGCATCCCTTATGGTATGTAACATTCATGTCTCTCTGGATGGGAAGGTTAAAAGCAGCAGGGGATAAGTTCAAACTCATTTGAGCTTCTGCATATGTTAGGCTTGTGGCCTGTTAAGTCTCCACACTCAGAACTAAAACAGTGCTCTAATACATGACCTATTTCTAGCGCTGCATTAAAGTTTAAAGTAAAAAAAGAAAAAGAAAAAGCAACTAGGGAGAGAGACTGCTTTAAGAGCTGCACCATGGCAAACTGTAAGACATCTTGGCATGATTTGCAGTGATGTGTGTGTCTTTTAGAGTCGTATAAATATATAATTAATAAAATGTTTACGTTGTGGCTCTGCAGAAGGCTAGCCGTCTATATCTAGGTTTGATTTGAATATTATTTGAAGGCTTTTTCTTTTTTACCTGTCTGTACTGCTGGCTCTGGATCATGCGCATGTACATATTGTACACCAAGTTGGCCATCTCAGGCATATTCTTTATGACCTGGTCGGGCTGATTAGAAGCTTCTCTCTGCAAAGACGAACAAGAGGAAGAAGAGTTAAAGTGAGAGATGGTTAAAGTTTGTACCCAGAAGCCGATCTGAGTGAGGGATGCTGGGGGCCTGTACCTACCTTGTTAGCACAAATTCTCAAATGTATTACATCCTTGTTAACTATTGATCTGCGGGACAATGTACAGGGAGATAATGCTGAACTCGCTCACCAGGCGCCTTGTTAAATAAAAACACATCTCCTGTTGGCCGTCTCCGAAGATCAATGGTCACGCTACATCAAAAGAAGTGGTTGCACAGTTGTATGGTTTGATGAATTAGTATGCAGGGGGATAGGCCGCAGAGGACAAATTGAGGAGGGAGGGGAGGAGTACAGTATTCATTCAACTGGACCGTTGCATCCTAAATAGCGAGGTAATAGGTTGAAATCACAGCGGCTTGTTGGGCAGCAAGTGGATCTGAGCACAATGAGGGTTGCAGCGTTGTAAAACTAAACCGTCTGTGCTTTTATCGCTGTAAAACTATCACAGGCAGAGCGCCTTAAAGTGCTTCCCGAAACCCCATTTTGCAGTAATAGATGTTTTACGGTCTTGTCCAGTACGGTTATCAGCTGCTGTAAATGTATAAAGCTGCATGCAGAGCTGCAACCGGTTCCACGTCCACACTGTTAAACAATTTATAATAGCTATGCTCGAGGCTAATGGGAGAAAAAAGGCTGACTTAAAAACTGCATTAGGGTACAGGCAACAGCAGGAGTTGCCTGGCTCCACATAAGGCTTGGCCCAGCATGGGGGGCACGTGTGTGCCCAAAACGAGCTGTCCCTCTCAGGAGCAAGTGCTGCAGTGTTGGAGGATGTGTCAGGTTGGGGGGCGTTTCCACTCACACCAGTCAGTGAAACGACAGTGGCCGTCTCGCTCTGGCGGGATTTGGGGGAGCAGCACAGAACTTCTGACCTTTGAGTGTTAATTATAGCCCGGGCCTGTAGTTCCCCTGGCTAGCAGACGGCCCCTGCAGAATGCTGTTAACAGACTGGAGGCCCTTGGGCGCTAAAGCCACAGTAAGACTTGTGACCAAAGGCCAAGAAGAGGAATCAAGATTCCATTCAGAATATAGAGGCAGGATTAGACAGGGAAATGGGGTGAGCTAGGATGGAGAACAGCGTTGCAGAATAAGGAAAAAGGTATTTGGGTATATGAGAAAGTAACCACTTTCCACAAGTATATAGGGCTTAAGTGGTCAAAAGACTAGGACATAAGGGTGCTCTGGGAAAACACGTCCGACTCTCTGCACGTGCGTGCATCTCTACTCACGGGCTGTTCCTGGTTGAAGTATTCGTGTGGTCTGATGTGCAGCTGCAGAGGTCTGGCGGTGAGTTGGTTGAAGGCGGGGGTGAGCTCAAAGCAGTTCTGGAACAGAGACACTCGGGCGAAGATGTACAGACCCAGCCTGGATCTGGACATGGCTACCACCAGACGCCTCACATCCCTGGGAAGAGACGAGAAGAGAGATTGAAAATAAATAACTGGGGGTGGAAGATAACAGATCAGAAAAGAGGAAGGAAAAAAAGAAAATCGAGTGCAAGGGCTGGGGGAACTTGAACTGAAAGGATCAGATAGGAAGGGGAGTGAAACATATTGGAGTTAAAATGAAATAAACAGTGTAGGAGGTAGAGGTTTAGAGAAGGATAAGCTAGCTATAGTTGAGGGTGGAGATAAAAAAGGAACAGAGGGTGGGGGGAAGAGAAGAGAGAGGGCAGATATGTTGGCCCACTCTCCATCCACTAGGTTTAAGGGATTAGCGAATCGAGGGGTCGATTCGACTGTCTGCAATAGGCGAAGTGTTTATTAAAAGATCGTTTACAGGTTGCTCTTGTGATAGTTAAACTCCATAGCGGCCTACATGCCACATTTAAGCTGCCTGAGAACGAACACACACACACACACACACACACACACACACACACACACACACACACACACACACACACACACACACACACACACACACACACACACACACACACACACACACACACACACACACACACACACACACACACACACACACACACACACACACACACACACACACACACACACACAGTTAAGCACTGAAATGAATTCTAATTTTAACTCTATGTTAGAGGACCCTACTAAGATAAGTAGCTACAGGGTGTTGAAAGAAAAACAGATTCCACCTCAGGCAACACCAGTACAGTATAACACTACATACTGTACTCCACCAACACAGACATGTTGCTGTCAGGTAGAAACCTTGTACAGTATGTTACTTTTCAAGCAATGGGGGGAAAAAGTACCCGTGTTCAAATGGGTCCAATGCAGTTATTATTTAAATCAAAAGCTATTTAGTCAAAATATTTTCTTAATACTTTTAATTGGTTATATATTTATAAAACCCACAGACAGACAGAATCCTTTTTTGGGCATGACACTATAGGACAACATGTAAAAACAAAAAATAGCAAAGGTAGCTGATATACAAGCCCACAATGCATCACTCACTCACATCATGTTGTAAGTTTGTTATTTTTAACACTTTCATGACAAAGTATAAAATGGGGAATTAATTCATGAAAAATCATAAAAAGATTAAATATGGAAATCCAAGGTTTCTGCCTGACAACGACGATATGATATATAGAGAAGGAGAAATGACCAATGTCAAGTGCATTGACACATTCTATCATTTGAGACATAAAACAGTGAGATCTATTCAAGAAAAAAGGGGGTGGGGTGGACACTTGCTCTGCAACATAATTAATATGTCACGTACAGTATATGCAACATATTGCCGTTGCAGAGAAGTGCACACTTTATCTGGCCAATAAATCAATGAGACAAAAACAGCTTGGTTGATGCAGAGCTTTTCTCTCGAGCGTGGAAAAGTGGCAGAGGTTATGAGGAGGAAAGGATATGACTTTGGCTTTCTCACAGCGGCCACAGTGAGATTCAAACCAATCTTGGTTTTATCTATATTCGTACACATACTCACTCACACACTAACGCAGCCAAAAATGCAGAATGCAGAGAGGACATGAGCAGAGCATGAGATTAACAAGATTAATCTCTGCAATATGTACAGTGTGTGGATGAATTATGTGGGGGGGAAGGGTTTACGGAAAAGAATGTGCAGGATTTAAGAGTCAGTTAATGTGTGCAGCCAATAGCATCAATGTGTGAGTAAATACTGCATTGTAAATCTCAAGCTGAAGAGGATGCACGGTACATACATGGGACTCTAAAGTACATCAACATTGCCACAGAGACAAACCGCAACAGCGGACAACCAATGAGCACGGAGCTTGAGATGAGCCAAACCAATCACGAAGCACAGTAGCCTGGGGACATCGTTCGGTTTAGTGACTCCCACCTGGGTTGTTCCATGACACGACAGGGCAAAGTGGACAAGTACTATGTGCGTGTGTGTGTGTGTGTGTGTGAGAGAGAGAATGAGTGACCCCACATGTGAGTGCATGTACATGTCGGAGGATGTTGGAATCTGTGTACATCTGTGTGTGTGTGGGGGGAGGGGGGGGGTGTTCTGTCTCCACGTGGAGCAGCAGTAATGCTTCTCCTGTCAGATCCAGGGTCAGCTTGGTCAGCTGCATCCCCCATGGTTGTCACGGCAGCAGGTTGCCATGGGAAGGGGGGTGAATGGGTGTGAGGTGGGCCTCGGGGTATGCCAGAGTGATCACAGTATGGGGTAAAATCCAAGTGACAGCAAGGAACTTCCCATTAATCAATGCTCTTAACAAGCCATTCACTAGCAGGAACACAGGACATGAATGAATTTCAAAGATGTGATTAATTGTAATGTCTACAGGTATTTCATATTTATCAATAACATATCTCATACTCAAAAATGCAACAATTTGTTACAATGCATACATTTTATAATGCATGCATCACCAATGAGAACTACTTTCATGGGGCAAGCAGGGGGAGGCAGTGTCTCTTGTACTCTTCAGTGGATAACTGTAGCGTTAGCATGCATTATGGTAGGAGTGCTTTCTAAACCCATCCCTCCTAGTGTGTGGGCAGAGAATAAAATGACAACATTAAATGAAAGATAGCAGAAAGGAAAGCAGGCTGGGTTACAGCCAATAAGATGAACTACCCCTCTCAATGGCCCTACTGCACTTCTCACAGGCAATGCCATCAATTTCCTGGCTTTATCTGTGAGATGAGGTCGGGGATAAAATAAATAAATAAACAAAATGGAGTCTTCAATGTTTTCTCTGCCGGCTTTTATCTACACCCTTCGCTATCAGGGAAATAGGTGCGCCTATGCCAAAAGAAAAAAAAGAAAAGAACCGAGGATGACTTATTTGCTACTTATACGATGTTGTGCACTTCAAATAGCAGAGCTACAAGCTGACAATGTGTTGCGCTGCGACGCATTGTAAGCCTGTAGATCAGCTATTTACAGTGTGCAACCCGGCGTGCAACCAAGTATAAATCAGGCATTAGGCTCCATTTGCAGACTTTCCAATGTGAGGCCAGGTGAGTGTGTTGGCTGTTCGGGGGTTGATAGAAGCTATCTGTAAGGACTAGGAGCAAGTTTTCACTTGCAGTCACTCACTATACATCAGAGCACTGTGGTCAGTATGGTGCACATTAGCAGCTTAGCAAGTGGTGAAGGCAGAGTTTTGCCTCAGTGGTCTGGCATTAAGACATTCAGATAACACCAGCATCAGCTACACCCTAAAAATTTAAGCCGTTTTGACTATATAATGTATATCAATTCATGATTAAAAAGCGAAAAAGAAGAGCGGCAAGGAAGGAAAGGAGTTTGAAAAGAAGAACAATGGGACACAGGATGACAAAATGTCAAACCTACAGTACCATTGCACAGTGGTGAACCAACATGTCACTTAAAGCCTGCAAGAGACCGCTCTTATGAATTGCCTTTGATCAGTCTTTGTTCGTTATTCTCACTCCAATCATCACAGCACAATGGCTTCTCTTAACCCTGACAGGGGTGTGCCGATATATCGTCCCGCGATATATCGCGATACGTTTTCGTGACGATATGTATCGTTTGAGAAAAAAAAATATCGTTTTGAAAAAAAAAATGATTTTTTTTTTTTTTTACAATAATAATAATCAGGCATGCAAACAGCCCGAGGTGAAAAGGGTGACAACATGTTGTTTTTTTTCGGGTCAGGTGTCACACTATTGCCCTATTTGGATTCAAAACGGCTATTGTAGCTGAAAAGCTACAAGTTTGCGTCTGAATAATGCAAAAACAGAATTATTTGTTTGCATTTTTTCTCCCCCATATATTTTCATAATAAAAAAGTGCGTATCGTATCGTATCGAAATCGTATCGAAGTTGTGAGCCAAATATCGTATCGTATCGTTTGGTGAAATTAGTGTATCGGCACACACACACCAAAAAATGTGGGTACTTCCAAAAGACTCATTCTGCTCTCTGCCGCAGTCCCTAAAGCTGTCTTTATCCACCCCCTGTCTGTGAAATTAAGCAGAGAGCTTAACAGAGCGAGAACTAGAACTTTTCTGTGTGTGCCAACGTTGTATGCTAGGAAAAGAAAACAAGAAAAAGAAATCCCTTGAGAATTGTTGTCTCTAGATAGCCAAAGTCATCCAAGGAGTGTCCTTTTCCCAATGCTTTTATTCTTTTGAGACAAGTATATTTACGTAGAGTAGTTCCTTCCTGTGAAGTGTGCGTATTTCAGGAGAGGGGAAACGTGTTTACTGCTTACCTCAGGTGTCCCACTGCTTTCGTGCGGACCAGTGAGAGGATGATGTAGTCATTCTGCTGACCCTGGAACCTGTCCACTGTTGTCACCTATAAGCACACAGACATGATGACATTAAAGAAGAACGCACATAACACATAGAGATACTGCTGCTAAGCAATGCTAGCCAGAATGATGATGTTTTTTTTTTTAGTAAAGTAAATTGAGCGCATGCATTTTTGTGTGTGGTGGCAGGTGGGCGGGCGGGGATTTAGTGGAGTCTTTAACCCATTAAGACCTGAGGCTATTCTTTAAAAAAATTGAAATCCTAACAGTTGTTTGAAAAATATATAAAAAATATTTTTTTCACAATTTTTCGAAAATAGCAGATCTACAAGCTCGTAGCGCGGCAC
Organism: Gymnoscopelus braueri; assembly: GCF_963280865.1. Lineage (NCBI taxonomy): Eukaryota > Metazoa > Chordata > Actinopteri > Myctophiformes > Myctophidae > Gymnoscopelus > Gymnoscopelus braueri. The sequence continues at coordinate 26,068,405 of NC_137621.1, read as the reverse complement.
TCGGTGCCGCGCTATGAGCTTGTAGATCTGCTATTTTTGAATAGCCAAAGAAATCTAAAGTGACATAGATGCGTTCCAGGTCTTAATGGATTAAGAGCGCAAGTTAGAGAGCTTTCCATCCCAAATTCGGAGAATTTTTGTTTCGTTTTTATACCGCGAGGATGAATGGCTCTGGTGGATGAGTTTCTGATGTTATTGCCGTTATCGCTGTGGGCCATACGTATATCTTGGCGGCGTTAATGCGGCTTAGGGGGTATTTTTCCCACGGCTTACAGCTTACCTGAGGCCCCAGGACTGAGGGGCCACAGCACCTGGGGGCCGCACAGCCTCGCTGGGATCAGAGACTATTTCAGTGTGATGGAAGAATTGCGCTAAAAGCAGCTAGCTATTTTTTTTTTCCCTCAGTGCAAAAGGAAAGTCGTGTCAGCCCATTTGCTTTCATTCCCTGGTAATCCTCTGTCCTCTTGAGAAGTGTGCTTATTCCACAGCCCGCTTCCGATGAGGAAAAGATCTGTGTTGAGAGTGAGAGCCTTGCATAATAAGTGCCGTACTGCTCGTGTGCTGGAATGCCCAAGAAGCCAATAAGCCACGTAAAAATGTAACATGCAACAGATACTGTATGCTAGTTTTTCCTCTGTGTGTGGCATTCATATCACCATAAAATGAAAGGCCATGAGCAGTATGTACTGTACATTAAGTGACTGGCTGCATGTGTGTACTAAGGTCTCAGGGGTACTCAATGTCCCAACCTATCTTTGCTAACAAAACAAAAAACTGTTTTACTAAAAATACACATTGGAAGAGATGAAAAGAGATGGCCCCTTCTCTCCAGTGAATATAGCAAAGACAAGCCATCAATCAATGCAGTGGTACACATACGTCTATGTGGATAACACAGTATAGGGTATTGGCCATATCAAGGACATCTGGAGAAGTCCTCTTCTTTCCTCCACCAGTCCATACTGGATCAATAGGACAGCAGCTGGTATCATGAGGCCACACCGCCCCAGGACCACAGCAACTAGCCCACCAACCAACAGCTTTAAATAAATCATCCCACTGATCGAATGCAACATTCAGCAACTCTGGGACCGCTTGCCAAAACCCTTGAAGCCCCCTTAGGGGCAATAGGAAGGGTGTGCATGTGACGGTGTCTGTATGTGTAGCGCCATAGACGGGGTTGAAACAAGGAAGTGGACCAATATTTATTTACGTCTCCCTGTTGCTACGTAGAACAGGTGCAGCACCGGAGGCAACAATATGCCAGTTTGTACAATAGCGTGAGGAGGCATTGAGTTCTGTCTGTTCTAGTCAAACAGCCACCGAACCCAAGGCTGGGAGGAACACCCACCAAGTTTACCATGTGGCCTCAAATTACCCCCCGAGAAGAGGAAACGCACGCACACACACACCCCCCCCACACACACACACACACACACACACACACACTATCCAAAGACTGAAGGGGCAAAATATGCCACATGGTTTCAGCCAAAACAACTCCACTTGTTTTCCATTAGACTGTTGTATGGAAGACAGTTATTCTTGGCCCACAGAGAGAGGAGAGAAAGAGAGAGAGACCCATAGAGAGAGGAGAGAAAGACAGAGAGACAATGACAGGGAGGGAGGGAGGGAGGGAGGGAGGGAGAGAGAGACAATGACAGGGAGGGAGGGAAAGAGAGAGAACAAGAATGAGAGGCCCAGATAGAGCTTCTCCCTTGGGAGTAGCATTTTGCATGCTGTTTAGTTATTTATATGAAATCTTCCAGGGAGTGAATTGCAGAGGTCGTGTCATTGTGGCAGGCACATGGCTGTACTTACAAATACATGCACGGCACGCACACACACAGACAGACAGACAGTCACAATACTCACACAGGCATGCAGGTACGTGTACACACACACACGTTCCTAATAGAAGTCATTTGACAGCAGGGATAGAGGACTCATTTCATTTCACCTTCCTACCCTCTTCCTGCTCATTGTCACAACCACAATGACACAGTGTCTCAGCAGATGCCCTCATAGTTGGAAATGCGGTTGAAAAATTCATCGTTCTCATTCCTCCTCTCCCTCTCTCATTCACTCCCTCCGACCCCACTATGACTTATTCATGCACATTATGCCGCAAGGAGGCGCAGAAGTCATAGATTGTCGATTGTTCAATTTTTCACGAGGAACTCCACGAGGGCAGAATGCCGCGGCAGTCTAACGCCTAGTGGCTCTTCGTACCCCACCGCTGGCACTGTATTCCTAGTCTACAATAAGGCGTGCCGAGATATGTGCCGCATATGTGTACTGTACGTCTGGTTGCAAGTGTGCCCCTTGTTCCCATCACTAAATTATGTATGAACTGATTCAACTTTGTCACATTGTTTGCCAATTTCAAAACAGTCAATGTAATCTACCACTGATCCCCTTAAAAAGGGACTGCACTGTGGTGCATGTGATTCTCCATCGAATAACCTCTTAAAACTCTGTTTCAAAGTAATGACAACAACACAGTGGAAACTATAAACAGGGTTGTGCATCAACACCCACAGCAAAACAAAAAACCCAACAAAAACAAAACAAAGGCCATTAAAAATGCATTAAGTAATATAAACAGCGTGCAAATGATCTCCCTGTGTGCATGTGCAAGCAAACCGTGGTGTTTAAGATTCAGCACTCATCTTCTGTTTTGACTTCCTTTCTAATTCTCTTTCTAAAGTGTTTGTGTGTATACGTATGGGACTGTGACCCATACGTATTGGCCTTCCCCTCTCCATGCGGCTAATTACAGCTGTCATGGAGGAGTGGCTGACATTGCTGACATTCGCCTGGTTGTAGCCATCGTAAAGCGCCGTCAAGATGCACATTGCTGACCAACGCCAGACATCATGACCTTTCAGCTGCCCAGCCTTCCTTCTCCCCTTTCTTTCTCATCCCTCCATCTTTCATCCCCTTACTTGTCTTATATCTAGCAGCCTCTGCCACCCCCAGTAATCTAAGCACTGGACAGTGGACACGTCTAATGAGTGAAAGACTCAGATCAAAGCTAGGGAAGAGAGTGAGGGAGAGAGCATAGAGAGAGTTGAGAAATTCAGGGAAAGCAGACAGAAGTCAAGACAGAGGCTAGTAGTAGTTTAACAATGACCTTGAATTATTTCAAGTTTGATGACACTTTTTATTCTCAGAAAAGTATCCCCCGAACACGGGCCAATTGTGTTTGTATAGACGCTCAACAAAGCCGGAAGCACGGCTGTGGATTCAAACCCCCAGACTCCTCGTGGTGGGCAGGTACTTACCACTGTGCCACCTGAGCGCCTCCTACCTTGCAGTTCTATGATAAAGACACGCTGGAGCGCTCCTCTTCCCAGTAACGAGCATTAACCTTGCGTAACCTTGAGTGTGTTGGTGAAGTTTCAAGGCAATCAGCATGCTTTAGGATGTTCTTTTTTGCTTTACTTTCTTCTTTGTCATGTGATAATTTAATTATGTCACAGTAACCTTTAAAAGGCTAGTTGTATCCCTAAAAACACGGATGAAGGCTGTATTCATATGCTGCATTATAAAATTCTCTTTACAGAAGTGTGCAAGCTTTTTTCTAGGTGACTATACACTTCATGTGAAGGATGGAGAAGGGGCGAAAAGCGAGTGTGGGTGGAGAGCAGCATGGCCTGAAGCAGGATTGCCGAGCATTATGCTTCAGGGGAGAATGGAGCTCTGAGATTACACCTACACTAAATTTGACACACAGGTTTCTCTGTCTCACTCTTTCATACACACACAAAGTAACCACACATCAGACAGACAATGGACCCTTCGCTAAGCCCCACCCACTCCACTCTGTGACTGGTGGTGCGAAGTTAGTCACACCCAGGCCTGGCAGCGCCTGGCAAACTTCGCTTCTCACCCATTGACTTGCATGTTAAATGATGGCTTTTCCCCTTAAAAATAATCGATCATTTCAGGAGCAAGAGCTTCAAAATCTCTTCTAAATCTAGTCAACAAGGCCTGCAGTAGGCTATGCACTGGACAAATGTGCATGACATTATTTCAATAAACTAAAAACATGGGAAATGTTAGAGGGAGTAATAGCCATGGATACACGACGGTCGACTGTCACGACCGTCATGGATGAACTTCAACCTGGTGTTTGCACTTTCTCCATTTATGTCCCGTACATCTACATAAACGTTCATATTTCAAATATAAAGTGCTTATCCCATGGCCACGGATGTTACATTTATGTACGGGCTCTCAGAAGTACCCGTATCATCCGTATTGTTCAATAAAAAGCATTTTAATCTGATCGGTGGCCATTTTCTCCATGCACTTTCAACTGAGCGACCCTATCGGTTTGTAGGTGTATTGCACTCTAATACAGTATGAGAAAATGGCCACTGATCGGATTAAAATGCTTTTTATTGAACAATACAGAATATACGGGTACTTTTGAGAGTCCCGTGCATAATTTTAGCATCTGTGGCCATGGGGTAAGCACTTTATATTTGAAATCTGAACGTTTATATAGATGTACGGACCGTAAATGGAGAAAGTGTAAACACCAGGTTAAAGTTTATCCATGACTGTAACAGGAGTTTTCATGTACCACAGGGTAAGACTGCAACAGGAGTTAATAAATAGACGAACAAATGAATTAATATACTTTAACGTGCGGAATCCGAAACAGGCAGCGCTGTGATTCTGAATTTTGTTACGATTGCGGTGATTAGTAGCCTATTATTGACACCACCTGGGCGAGTGAGTCGTGTCGTGTAACTTTCCTGACGTTAAGCTGTGTATGTGTTCAACACACCCGGACCCGGTCTAAGTGCAGATTTCAGCTTGGGAAAAGCAGCCTCCAACGGGTTTGGGTAGGTGGTTCATAGTCACCATTGCGTTATCGTGGTATTCCTATTCTTGCTATTATGTCGCAAATGATTGTGTGTGTGCCCCTGTGCGGGCGAAATAACATTGACAGCTATGGCAGGTGACGAAAGCTTGCCAGACCTATGCCAGGCTAACAACGGTTGCTAAGCTGGCATTGGACAATCGCTTTTGGGGTGGGGTTTAGCGAAGGGTCCATTGCACACACGGGTTAACTGTGTACACAAAAATAAATCCATATCTGTTTAGGACAATGTTTGACCCTTTCACTGCCAGACTTGTTTCTGGTTGTGTGCACCCACTGCCAGCGATTTTCTTACCTTTTGAAGAAGTCACAGAATATTTATCTCCAGTATGATCGATCCCCTGATGGTTGCTAATCACAGAGGGTTTTCACTGTGCTTCCTGTCATCGCGACCTCCCGTTCGCTTTTATACGCCTTTGAAAATAACATGTCTCGGACAAAATGAAAAAGAAGTAAACAGGAGCCGAGAAAAATGATTTTTAAGTAATAAGTTAACCAGGAAGTGAATGGAGCAGTACGTCTTCGGATCGCAATCTCTGGTTCTGTGTTTTTTTTGTTTTTTTTTAACACATTAAGTGCCAGAGTTTAATTAAAACAGGGTACATCTAGTGCTGGCATTCTTTACCGTTTACGCTGATATGTTTAGCGCTGTAGTGGCCACGACGAGGACGCGGATGTAAACAATGGATGCGTGTACGACTTTTAAATTAAACAAAAAGGCTTTGCTCTTAAATCATAGCTGATAAAGAGTCACCTAGGAACAGATGACTGTTTAACTGTATTTTGGACACTGTTCACCTGTAAGCTATGTCTGGAGGAATAAGGTGTTTGCTGTGTTCAAGTACTGACAGCAGTTACACTACATACTGTACATGTATAAGATACAGTTGATGTGTGTCCAAGGTATGTGCTCCGCAATGTAAATTAGTCACGCTACGGCTAACCACACAACACTCCTAGTGTACGCATTTACAAAGAAATTACCAAATGCCTATCCCTAGTGAGTACACGTCAGAGGCAGGGCTGCGAACATTGGAGTCAGAGGATAGGATAGTTGACAGTAACACAAGCCCCCCGCCCCCGCCCCCCCCCCCCCCCCTCCCCCAAGCAGGTTGGGCAGTTGGTGATTTGAGTGCATTGTTCCTGTCAAAGTACAGGCTTACTGCTGTACAGGCCTGTAGGTGTTACATGGTATAGGAAGAAGACCAAAGAGGAATGTGTGTGTGTGTGTGTGTGTGTGCGGCGCATGCAGGTGGTAATTTAAAGTTAGATACAAGGCAAGGCTCCTGTGAGAATTGAGAGCTGTTAACGTCTCTCTTGACAGATGGATGACATAGCGAGTTGGTTGGTAAGGCCAAGTGATTGTAGATGACATCTGGAGGTGTAAAGAGCCAGTGTTTGTGTGTTGTGCATACAGTATGTTAACTACACCAGCCTTTATGCAACATACATACTGTATGAAGTAAGAACACGTCTGGTGGGAGTTGAGATACCTTACTGACAGAGACGAGAGCAAATGTTTGACTCTCAGGAGGTGCCAGGGCTCTGTGTGTGTGTGTGTGTGGTCGGTTTTATTTCACTGTGCTAAGGGGAGTGGGTCTATACCTGTCATATGAGTACCTCATGCAGGAACAGCATTAAAGATCACATGAAAAAGGAAATATATGGGTTCGTTTTGGGAACCGTTTCCGAGGCAATAATGTATACAGATACACGTAGATTTTTAAAATATATTTTTTTAATCAGACAGTTGCTTTGGTGTGTTGCTGTCCAGAAACAACTTGTCCTCACCTTATTGGGCTGTCCGAAGAAGGGGTTCCCGGCACAGCGCTGGTTGATGACATCTCTGATCAGGTGCTTCTGTCCGTTGTAAGTGGTGAGGATGCTGATGCGGTCAGCAGGGTAACCCAGCAGACGCATGTACATGAACAGAGCCACAGAGTACTCCGCCTCACCCAGGTTCTATACAGGGGGACAGAGGAAGATGGTAGAAACGTTCAGTGGGCAATCTTACTAAAACAAAATTTACTCCATGTAAGCGCTGCAGCGATGCAAAATGCATAAATTAATATTGAAACAAACAAACCAATTATGCAATAGTATTGGTTACTTTCACAATGCAGTAACTAAGTTACTCTTTGAGTAGCAGTTTGTTACTAACTAAAGTAACATGCCCAACACTGCCTGCCAGTGAGAAGCCCCCATCGGGAAGATGTAGCGCCTCAATCAGACTCCTGCTGACAGGCGCTACCCCAGCGCATACCCCAGCCACTATGTAGCGCAGCTACAAAGGTCGCCCTCCTCGCCTGTGCTCCCTGAACACGGCCAGTTGTGTTTGTAAAGACACTTGGCAAAGCCGGATGCATTGTGGTGGTTCTAAACCCCTAGACTCTGCAGCGATGTACAGGTAATTTACCCCTGTGCCCCCTCTAGTAGAGTTTACGTCATTTTCAAGCAAAGCAAAGTTTACAGTATCTGAATGGAAGTTGATTTGCATACTGTACTGAAATGAACGGAATCTAATGTCTTCTTTAAAAATTGACAGTATGCTTTGGAAAACGGTCAGCAGTAACGTTGTACATTTCTACATCTGTAACAGGGACCCTGTCACCTGTCTCTTAACTATATGAGCAATGCACAGCTCAGTTTAGAGAATCACATACTACATAGCAGACAATCACTCAAATATACGAGTCACTCTTGACTGCACACCTCTGGTTGCCTAATTCCTTTCGAACACCACCCCCCTCTCGTTGTCTCTTCCTACCTTACAGACACACACAAGCGTGCTCTTAGACAGACAGACAGACAGACACAAGCTCTGTCACTCACTGTCTGACTTCTCAGCCAGACGAAAGCCCTCTCTCATTCATGCATGAGTAGCCATCTGATTTGGGTTGGAATTAATTACCTTACACAAAGCACAACAATAGCACTACCCAGCTATCATTTAGGACATAATGTCCTGTCCTTCGTTCCCTGCATAAAAGCAAAGCAAAGGAGAAAATGGGGCATTTTTTTGTATTGAATTAGATATTAATTTAAAAAAAGAAGATAATCACCTTTTGGGGTGTGACAAATTGTTGGATTTTAAAAACAAGTTTCATCATTCAGTCCTCTGGCAGAACGCTATTATGTTACCCCTATAATCCAATTTACATTTTAATTAGCAAAGTTGAATTTAATCAAAATGTAATCAGTTTGGATCACTGCCTATTCTTTCCATTCTAAACAAAGATCTTTGTCATAGCGGCACCCAATAATTGAAACGTAAACTGACATGATGTTATTCATCTGAAATAGAACATGACTAGACAATAAAATATGATTTAATTAGTTCCCAAGCATACACAAGCATGACAAGTAGGCTAGTTCCAGTGGTGGACAAAGTATATACTCCAGTATTCAAAACTACAAATTAATGAATTATGAAGTACATTTTATTTTTAATATCAATGCATTGCTGTCTTTAAATGTAGAACATTTCTAAACAAAAAGAAAAGAAAAATAATTTCCCAGAAGTTTTAAAAACAAAATAGTGAAAATATAGCAGATCTAAAAGCTCACAAAGCATTGCACTGTTGGAAAAATAAAAATAATAAAAAACAACAACAAATGTACTTAAGTACAGTATTCAAGTAAATGTACTTAGTTACTGTCCACCACTGGCTAGTTCAGCCCCGCCTGTGACCCATCCAGAGCTCTGGGCTAAAACAGGAAATGTTTTGCCCTTCAATAGATGACCACGTTTGAATAACAAACGAACATTTTTCATCTAAGTTGCAATCAAATAGGATGGAAAAAACACCACTCTAAACACACTCGTACACACACCAACCTCTTTATCTTTTTTCTTTTCTTTTTAACCAAAGCCTCCTGACCCTGCAGGGTGATCTGCCCTCCAAACACGACCACAAATAATTAAAAAAAGGCCAACAGTATGCATTATTCACTCAGTTTCAATTAAGCAGAGACCGCAGCCTCTCATTTGTGCTTTTGAAATAATTCATGGGCCTTGGGTCATAGTTCTCGATCCAGCCACATCAGAGTCAAAACTTCAAAACCCTAGGCGGCCTTTGTACCTCTGCCCCTCTATTAGCTGGCCTGGGAGGTATTGAGCATAATCAATAACAATGAGGATCACCGCCACTCTGTTACTGCATACCAACAGAAATGTTCCGTCAGAGCATGGAATGTAGGGGTGGGACGATATGGGTATCTCACGATACGATATCTGTGGCGATATTAGGCCCTCGATAACAATAATATCATGATATTCGATATATTGCGATATCGCGATATATTGCATGAAATTTCACCAACGATATATCATGATAATCCTTGTATTCAATTCATAAACACATAAAATAGCACCAAACAGTTCAAAATCATCATCACACAAATACAGAGTCGGAAAAACAACGTATCACAAACGGGGGAAAAAAAGGAAAATGATTATTACGATTATTTATCGCAGGAGGAAGTATCGCGATATATCGCGATATCGATATATCGTCCCACCGCTAATGGAATGCCTCAGATTTGTGCTCTTAAGGTTACGGTTGGCTCTGAGGGAAGCTGTATACTTAATTCTGCATGCAAATACATGAGAAGGAGGGACATGAAGAGAGTCACACTGCAGTTTATAAAAGAAAGACACGGGAGAGAACCATGTTATATGCAATTATGCGTGTGTGTGTGTGTGTGTGTGTGTGTGTGTGTGTGTGTGCATGCTCGTGTGTGAGGGCACACAGTCACACAGATGAGTAAGAACATTGTACAAGCTGATGTCTCTTGAATTGTAGCCTTAAAAAATTGCAGAATTTAAAAAGTATTACAGACTAGAGTGACCGATTATTTTTGCCTGGGTTACAACAATGCTCTCAAACATGAAATAAAGACTTGTGTATTGTAACCTACTGGACAGGTACAGTAATCCTGTTAGTGTTTTAGCAGCGCGAGGCGAGCGTCATAATAAATACAGCTTGTAAAGTGACGGAATGCTCGAGCATGGACAGTCCAGCATCCATGCTGGTTGAAAAAGGCTGGAATGACAATACAAAGGCTACGACATTGATGTCACCATCATGCGGAATTGTTTCAAACATGTGGGATTAACCACTTAATCCCTGACCTCTGATGTTCGGCGCTGAAGACCGTCAGCACGCACAGAATTCACTTTATAAAACATTGCCTGGTAGCCACGGCCACTAATCGAATATATATTTTGTACAATTGAATGCACATTTTCCCCCAAAATTAGACAAATATTCGATATATATATTTATTTCCCAATACTAGTTGGCACCTTCCAGTTGTGCTCGTCTCATTTGAGTTTAGCATAAATGTGATCTAATGGCCTGGCACCCTAGAGCACTTGGTAACCATAGCAACAAGGCCAGGCCAAGCCTCATCTGGGGTTGGCGCTAAACTACTATATACAGTGGTGAGTGTGTATGTATGTGTAGAGAGAGAGAGTGAGTGAGAAAGAGCGATTCAGACCTACATACTATAGAGGCTCATCTACAGTATAATCAAATTTCTCCAAGAAACCCGTCTAATCTAATCCACCACACCAATTGCTCCTATATGCAATTTATAATGCGTGATTTAATGCTGTTTACAATGCAGCAGGCACACAGAATGGAACATAACAACCCCTGCCCCCGAGGAAAGCAATTTTCTAACTATAGGGGAGGTGGATTAAGGGAAACATTTTCGTCTTTTTACGAGCCATTTGAGATCCATGGGGAGGCACCCGCAAGCCGCAATGTGCCATAGTGGGGCAAGACTTGACTTAAAATGTGCTTTAGCAAATGAGCCAAACAGGGAAGGGATAGATTGCTGCTGGCTGTCACTTGGTTGCTGGTGCTCAATGAAGGAGTAAGAGAATGAGTGTGTGTGTGGAGTGTATAATGTGTGTGTATGTCCATGGTGGGGGTCAGAGCAGTGTTTGTACAGCTGTGACAGGCATTCACCATGCACTAGACACATTGCTTCTCTAGTGTCCAATTTACTCCCCCTGATTCCTTAGAAAGTGTATGTCAGGGTGAGCGTTTGAGTGATGTGGCCAGTTCCCTTGAGGTGCCTGAAAATGGCAACAGGCAAATGGAGAAAGAGTTTCATGTGACTTAGTGCCTCGAGAGACACACATGGTTTGCATTTAAGAACAATAAGCAGCTTCATCATCATGCCCACGTGCAACGTCGTGGTTTGGGTTGGCACTGGTCCCAGTCAAAATGTTAGCACGGTAACAGTAATAGTGTACACACACACACACACACACACACACACACACACACACCTATTTCAACATCGTCATTAATTAGAACATTTAGATTTTTTTAGTTTTCACACACCTATGATTTACACAAATTATCTATTCAATATTATTGATATTATAAAACGTTTGGTACTGTTGTAATGTCGTCAGTATCCTTAACAGCTTGGTACCCAACCCTCGTGTGCATAGACACACAGACACACACAATGTTGAAAGTGCTGTGATGTGCTGTGATTTCAGGTAATGTTGTGTGTACTGTGTAGGTAGACTGTCTATAAGAGTATGGACTATTGACCTGGCAGAAGAAAGTATCTGTGTGTGCGTGCGTGCACGCATATTCACTTCCCATTTTCCTCCGCAGTCTGAGAACGGATGTCTCAAGAATCTACTTCAATCCCTAGCACAGGCCATTGATTACTCACTCCTATCTATTTGTCTGTGTGTCCGGTAGTGTGCCTGTGAACAGCTAATCTCTGAAACTTTGCATGCACACTCCCTTTTTCTAATTAGCCTCAAGGTGGCACTGTAACAGGTCTCCTCACATTTTGGCCTAAAACTTTCCCTGGATTACTTGGAACAAATCCCCAATTAAGCCCCACCAATTTCCACCTGAAAAGATTTTCCACCATTTCGTGTTTTCTTCAAAACACACTTTTTGTGGACCGGATTAGGCTCTAATGTAGCCTGACAGCGCGTCGCGGGTTCGAGTCCTGTTCCCGACGACCTTTGCTGTGTGTCTCTCCCCGTCTCTCTCTCCCTCTTTCCATCAATAAAGGCAGAAAAGCCCCCCAAAAAAACACTTTTTGCTACTACTCCTACAGATTTTGTCCCAAACTCACCCAAACACATTATATCTGGGATCAAGACCTATGTGTCCGATTTTTTTGATCCCATTCCAATTGGCTATGACTGCCTTCCAAAGTTTGCGGGCCCTGGGTAGGCAGCCCATCCTGGCGGAGACCTGTGCTCTGAGGAGCACACTTTTCTAGTTCATATACAGGGGTATGCTATGTACGACGTACAGATTGGCTCTACGCATGGCGTCGCCCCCGCCACCGAGCAAGAGACCTAAAGATGATGATGATGATATTCTGTTTGCTTCTCCACATACGCTAAGTATGTTATTTACAGTGTAGATAGCAGTTTTTATACAGGTGCTAGATTTGATGTTGACCTGGTATCCTTTACTTTTGTAGAACTCATTTATTTTCTTTGCACTATATTTACCATTTATCCTGTCATTGGTTGACTAGGGTTTGCATTTACCATCTTGCATTTTGTCACTCTGGATAAGAGCATCTGCCAAATGCCAAAATTATAAATGATACTTTAAGTGTCTGTGTGTGTGTGTGTGTGTGTGTGTGTGTGTGTGTGTGTGTGTGTGTGTGTGTATTATTGACCTGGTAGAAGTAAGGGTTGGGCTCAGATTCTCCAACCCCATTGAAGTCCTCCACATTGACGAGCTGGAAGTCAAAGGTCAGGCCTGGGTTGGGCACTTGAAACTGTGGCAGAAGCTGGACATGGGGCAGGTTCCCCAGCTGCTTATAGCGCCAGTTATACAGGTTGCACAGGCTGATGGGAGAGAGATGAAAACATTATTACTTCTACCATCAAAACCACCTTACAGTACATGGCAAATTTGTGCTCTTTTTCTTGGCAAGGTTGGCGCATTAAGAAACATAATATCTAAATATTTACACACTATACAATATATTAGAGCTTGACAAATATATCAGGCAAATAGCATTTTTAGACCATTTTAGATCAGTAGTCAAGGATGAGACTCCCAGCACAGACGGATAGCTAATGCTAATACTCCTCACTCTGTGAGGAGAAAAGATGAAAGGGAAGGTTCGTTGGGTGTATGGTACCTATATGACGTAGCTTATGTCACCCAGGTTACGAGTGACATTGTTGGTATTCAAATCTCGACCTACACACGTGCGGTCGTGCGCACGATCAATATGGCGATCAGAAGGAATGAAATAGAATGTAATATTCTGTGTTTTCTGTTTTAACAAACTCAGGTAATATTTATACTGTGCGTAAAGGGCTTAAATTACTTGATTGGCAGTATTGAAGTATTCAGTGTTTTTTTATTTATTCAATCTATAATTATTAGAATATTAACATTAATGTTGTCAACCAATTGTAGAAATGAACTATAAAATACTGTGTATCTAAAATAGATGGATGATAAATAAAAAAATATATAAAAAACATTAAGGTCGTTTGACCTTTTGGTTTGTTTCCGGAATGCTAATTTAGACATTTTACATTATACTGTATGTTTTGTTTGCTGGACCTAAAGAATGCTCACTGTCCCTGCAGTGTTAGGTAATGGACATCATAATAAAAGGCAACAATAAGATATACATAGAGCAGCAGAAGAAAACAATCTAGGATGACCATTACTTATGCAATACAGTTAATTAAGGATTCATTCCATAGCTATGGTCTATTAGTCAAAGAATTACCACTGTGCCCATGTGCATTAGCAGTTACTTATCTAATGGTACTGAGAGGTTAGATACAGTAGTGTGTGTAGCTCTTTCTGCAGAACATCATTGCTGTTATGGTGAGTAATACCTCTAATTATCTGCCTCCATACATTTTTGTAACATAATTTAAATAATCATCAATTCTCTCTGCTGTCCAAACTCTTGACATTCTTGTTCAATGTTAAGCCAATGTGACACACCTTGCACGGGCTCTGCCCTGGGCGTCCAGGTCGACTGGAGGCACCCCCAGCCGTACGAATCGAGTGAAAAGGGACTGCTCCATGTTGGAGTACTTCTGGAAGGCCATATTCTTGATTACAGGGGGCAGTTGGTGGTGGTCTCCAATCATGATCCAGCGCTTCAGCCTGCTGTAGCCATCCTCTGGGTTCTATGCAGTGAATGAGTGAGTTACAGTGGAGGGGAAAGGCGAGGGGTTACATTAAGTACAGGAACGAGTTAAACAACCTCAGGATTAATCTTCTGTAGGTCTGGAATTAGCTTAGATCAAGAATAATTAATAATCAGAATGTTGGATCAGGGTGAGAGCACATGCATATCATGTGGATCCAGCTGCACTGATGGGCTCCTCCTCATTTCTAATACCACATGAGTCTAATGGACACATTTAAAGAGAAAATGGAAGTGCTAAAAACCAAGAAATCTGTGAAGATGTCGGCTTGAACAAACTATTGGCATTCTTAGAACCTGACTACAACATGCCATGCCAGTGTGGACGTATTTTCCCCTTAGCGGTTAAACGCTTAAGCCTTTAGAAAACAGGGAGTTAAATGTTAAGGACAATGTTGATTTGTCATACCCCTACTGTAATTAACGTTCGTTTCCAACCTCGTCCTTTTCATTGTCGGCCTACCCTCCCCTCACTTGTTATTCGCTCTCAGCTTCACTGCTTGGGTGGTTTTAACAGGCAGGAAGAACATTCTTACTGCCTTGCATTTTAAACACCTTTCGCCTGCCAACGAGAGGCTTCACATAACATCTGTTTTTCATGCTGCCACCTCCCCTTCCTTTCAGCCTGTGTCTTTTTTATCATGCTAATCAGGCTGTGAACCGCTGTGTAAACTCAGAGTGCAGGATGGCTGCAGAGAGGGCTGCAGCAGGTACACCTGAGCAAAATGGATTAGAGCGGCTAAAAATATTTTAAGTAGCCAAGTTTGTTAAAAGAAAAAGAAAAAAATAAGCTATTATTCATCATAGAGATGTACTAAATGTAGTATGAGCTCTCTGACTTAAGGTCTAACCTGGTTGCTTGAATGGCCTTTACACACACCATCTGGTCGGGTCCCCGACTCCCCGCAACAAACTCCCAGGCCAACAAGGCAGCTGTGTTTAAAATTTAACTTCATTTCCTGCAATATGACATTATCATACTGTGGACCCGAGGGTTGCACGCTAAGCTGTATCATGAGCTGTGCCTAGTGTTACAGGAAGCAGTGAAGCATGAATACACTGTACAGTATTTCACTCATGACTGCTCTCCGCTGCTGCTACTAATTAGACAAGGTTTAATTGAAGCTTGACCCCAGACAAACCTGATATGTCAATGTTCATAACTCTGGCAGTGATTCAATCACTGATAAAGGGTTCAATAAGAGGGAGGGGGAATAACATGTTGCGTTATGATGTTCTTAGTACACAGCTCTGACTGTCGCTCCTGGAAGGAAAGAAAGATGGAGTCCAGAGGACAAGGTAGTCGGGACAGGCTGCTGTGTCCAATGGTCTTGTCTGTAAATAGACATTAGTGCCATCTCAGACAATTAGGTACAAGCTTCAAACACAAGGCCCATTACTCTGTATAGGTGGTTTCATCTAAGAGCTTTCATGTTGCTAGGAGACAAGCCAAAACCCTTGTCCACATCCAGTTTACTGTTGGTTGGTTTTAGCCTGGCGTAGCCAGACTATATCACTGCGTGGATATGAGTCTGGTGCTTCCATGAGGACGTTTTTTTCCCCAAGGGGCGGGATCAAAACAATGGCCCTCGACGCAATTGGTTAGACCTACAACCAACTACCAATTACAGTCTCCCATATTCGAATACTGGGCCCTGATTGGTCACCCACGTCTTCTGGAGCAGGAAATGGATTCTCTATGGAGCGGTGCCAGACCCAAATCGCAGAGGGCATTTTTTTTTTGCACTCGCAGATTCGTCTGGTCCCCCAGGCTAGGTTGGTTTAGCCAACAATCGAAGGGGTGAAGCCCACAAGACAATTTCTCAGGACATATTTTTGTTTTGTTTTTTTAATCTTTTTGAAAGTCTGAACATTAACCACTCGAAATTACTAGCTGAGCTAAAAACAGACAGAAAGGGCTTTAATATTATATCCAGGAAACAGAACAGAAAGTTCAACTGGATTGGAACACCTGCTGTTGTCAGATTGACACCATCTATGCCAACAAAACAGCAAGAGTGAGGTACAGTAGGTAGTAGAGGTCACTGCTGAAGAAAGCATTTGTGTTTCAATTGGCATGAAGGCAGTAGATAATGAGTAGATAGAAATGTAGCATTTTGGGTGCCCAGCCTTAATACGTAAATTTCAGGTTGTAATTTGTGTGGGGACAAAAATAAATATTAAAGGTGCTGTTCACCTGCAGCAGTAGAGGGATGAAGGTCTCTATCTCCAGGATCTGAGCTGCTTCTTCCATCAGGATGTTGTCATACTGATGAAAACAAAAGCAGGTCAACAAAAAATACTACATGACTGAAAACTGAAAAAAAGGATGAGCTAGGTTCTTAAAGTATATGTTAAAAGATAGTGTAAGTGATATATTTTGGCTAAAACAATAAGTCTTTTGTGAACCCATTTAGACCTGAGGCCGATTCTAAAAACGCCTTCTAAATCCTGACCTAAGTTTTCTGAAAAACTTCAAATATTTATTCAACAATTACAACAAATGTATGTTGCTATATACTGTACATAGCAACAGGAACCCCAAAAGGGGTTCCCGTCCTGTAAGGTATAGTTAAAAATAGGGGTTCCCGCCCAAAATGGGTTAAAGCTCTATATTCTGACAGTAATACTTTCTATAGTGTGTTCAGTATCAGGAGTCTCGCCAGCTCTTTAATAAACAGAAAATACATTTTCAGGTGGGTTGCAAATTTCATCCAATCATGCGAGTGTGTCCATTTATCAGCTTCATTGTTCCAGTTTTGCTAATTTCTTTGTGTCATCACTTTCAATTTCACTTGTTTATCCTGTCGCGGTAGTTACATGAACAAACACTATGATTAGTATCAGAATATAGAGCTATTTAACACTTATCTTAACAAAAAGAATACTACTTACTGCATATTTAAAGTGTGCATGCATGGGAGTCAAAATAGAGAAACTCACCTTGAATCCAAGCTCCACCAGATCATGGCGTTTTAAAGCGGCATGTGTACAGGTCATGGCGATTATTTTGGCTTCCTTCACCAGCAGGTACTTGGAGCGGTCCAGCCCACTTCTCAGCAGCTCAAAGGCCCTGAACTCCTGACAGGAGAGACAGACAGAGGGACAAGTGTCAGGAGTCAATCACTGTGCTATGATGAACAAGAAAGTCACAGGGGGTAGGAATAAATTGGTTATATCATTATAAACTTGACTGAAATCAAGCATTTCAGGATAGCTCTAATCTCACATTTGGTTTAGTTTGTATCAAGTAATCAAGTTAATAGATAGTTGGTTAGTTGATGTGTGTTGCTTCTAGCGGGGATGAACGTGGGTCTTAACTCATTCACTGCCTAGAACGACTAAAACGACTTTTGTCCTTTAAGCCCCCACTGCCAAGAACGACTAAAACGACTTTTAATTTTTTCAAAAAAAAAAAAAATCTTTTTTTTTTTTTCTTTTTTTTTTTTCTCTTATTTATTTATTTAATTTTTAACCTAAAGACCAAGGAGATATGATTTGTTGAAGATCTAGACTCCAATCCACTTCCTTGTTAACTTAAAACTTAAACATTTTGTATCTTGGCTCCTGAGTACTTTTTTTTTAAATTGAAACATTTCTGGCAGTGGGCAAACGCAAAAAAAAAAAGTTCTGGCAGTGAATGAGTTAAGAGAAGAAATCTGAAATCAAGTAAATGATGTGCGCATGGCGCACGCATCATGTTGGATTTTTGGGGGGCCTTTGCAGTTATATTATAGAACATTCACATCACCAGAAATGTATTACATTGCAAGTCATGCTAATGCAACACACACACAAGATTTCCATTGGAATGTGGTGGTCACTGTAGTCAACCAGCTATGGAAAACGAGATGTGCCATGGTGTTACACCAGGAGTCTATCTCTGGAGATGTGGTCTTTAAACAGATCAAAACTGAACTAAAAAGACAAAGAGCAATTGACTCCAGAGAAAAAAAACTGAAGCCATGGCACTTACTGACATTGTGAGAAAAAGAAAAAAAAGAAAAAAAAATTGTACTGAAATATTTATTAATGTATATTATCATGTATTGAAATGTTTATGACCATATTATGTAACCATGCATACTTTGTAAACTGTATAATTACAATAAAGTATATTAAAAAGAAACACACACACACACACACATGCGCTTTTGATGCTTTTTCACGAGGAAGACCCCGTTAATATATTGCAAAACATAAAGACTAATTTATACTCCATAGTACAATGGTGTTGCTTGCCAAAAAGAACAGATTACCAGCCTACAAACTTCCTTCAATGAATCGCCAGCACCCATTCTTGAGAATTATATATTCTTCTATTATGCAGGGAAAATATATTTTAAAATATCACAGTGTTGACTATTAAACCATGTAATGGGCCAACCTCCCACAGTTTTTTTTTAGATGTCAACTCCAGATGGCATATCTGACGGAGTTGACATCTGACAGAGTCTGACAGAGTTGACAAAATGTTATGTTTTTTTCATTCCACAGCACAGTCGTAGTGAGTTGACAATTAATTTTTCAAAGTTGCTTAGGTTCTATTAATGCTAATAGAATTAGACTTTTTCTTATTTTTTTTATTTTTTTAGAAGGCCTGACGGAGTTGACATGTTATGGTTGGGACACACTAGATAGTAACATTATTTAGTGCATTTATCAAAAAATTAAAAGCTTATCAGAGCTTTCACAGCTTCACCGCCTTGTTTTTAACCGGGAAGTGAGACAGTGGACCTTAGAATATAGCTAAACCTGTTTATGCCTGATTAAATTATGTTTTTGTAGAAATCTGATTGAGTTGACAGCAATCTTGGACACAACTTTAAAGGACAAAACCTATTACAAAAAAACACATTTAAAATGGCAAAAGGACATTCTTTGTTATCAATACACATGGTTAGATTTGTAATGCTTTTAACAAAAACACGAAAAGAATGTTTGAAGTTGTGAATCCTTTGTCTTAGACAAGGGTGTTTTCTGGCAGAGTGCACGTTTAGATGTAAAAAAAAGAAAAGAAAAAAGGAAACCAGACCAAAATATTTTATAAATCTTATGTAATTCATATATATAAATGCTTTAAAGTAATACTAGGTCACTTTTTCAACAAAACTAAAGTTAAATTGTATATCTTTTGTGAGTGGCAAATGTTTCACAACACCCACTCCATGAATTTCACCCCCGAAAGCCTTTTCTATTATACTTTCTATTGAAAAGGTGGCTCGGTGAGCCTTTCCCGAAAAAATGACGTCATCCGGAGGAAATGCACCGGTTTCCTGTTTGGCCAGGAACTACCGCACAGGTTTCCTGTTTGGCCAGGAACTACCGCGCTAATAACAAAAGGGAAACTCACGCTGATTTTAAGAGATTGTATGATTTGAAGGTCAAAAAACAACAGAAAAATTAAACACAGCTCACGGTAACTAAAGCTCCACTGGCTAAGAGAAACGATCCACAGATCGTATAAAACAATTAAAAGAACGCTTTTTGAAACGCTTCCGTCTTCCGGTGAAAACAAATGGAATTCTGGGTAACAGAGGAATAAACAAACGGCCTGCAGTGACGGTAATGACCAGCAGAGGCTGCTAAAAATCGTTATTTGTGGACCTGCACTGTATAACTTTAAGAATATATTTTCACCAATCTTTTTTTTATTTTATTTGTGTGTTAATAAATAATAATTTGAAATGTTTTGGTAGGACATAGTTTGTCCCAATTCTCAAGAATGGGTAAGTATGATACACATAGACATTGAGTTGGTGCAAGGCAATTAATCACACCTCAAAAACCTTTGCCATGTTGTTTCTGATGAACTAATTTAAAAAACACAGAAGTGTTTCTCCGCACTAATTGGCTGCACAGAGTTGAATCTGAGTTCAGCACTGGCAGAGAATCTCATTTGCTGCCCCCACAACCCCCCAAAACAAATGCAGATTTGCATTAATCAATATGATCATTTCTGGAAAGAAAACCCGGAAAATTGTGTATCCATGGAAGTCTTTCATCTGTGTTCTAGCATTTATTTTAAACTGTACATAATTTGGAAGGAGTACCCAATTTACAATTTACTGTAGGCATTTAGCTGACACTCTTTTCCACAGTGACTTGATTCAGAGTAAGTGCAAGATCAGAGTAAATGAAACCTATAACAAATGACAGGTCAGTGGTCACCTAAGTAGAGTGCAAACTCGAAAAACGGAACAAGCTAACTAGGATAACAAGTAAAAATCAAACCTATAGCATCTGTATACACAACATGGCATGTAAATAACATTCTAAGCATTCGTGATCAAGCAAACAGTAAACTAGTATCTATCAACCCAAAAAAAAGAGGGAGGGGGGGCAATAACGAGTAGTGCTAGGAGATGAGATGGAGTCCCAAGAGGTGAGTTTTCGGACTGCGGCAGAAAATGGGGAGCGAGTCTGCAGTCCTGATTGGGGTGGGGGGGGGGGGGTCTCATTATATAGCTTGGGAGAAGCCACTAAGATGCTTGGAGAGTTGGCCAAGGTGTTTAGGGAAGGTCTGGACATTCTTGCGTGAGCTACTCCTGAAACAATTTGTGATGATTTTTGTCAGTCTGTGAAAGATGATGGATAGCATAATTATCAAAGCTGAGATAGCTGAGCAATAACTCTAAGCCCCTATAGGAAAAAGAAGCTCACCTCATCAAGTCTAAAATTTGACAGATACATCAGTGTCTACCCATTTCATATAACAATTACACAGGCATTTGACAAGCACAGCAGTGGCTTACCTTGACATATTTCTTTTGAACACAGACCACAGTTTCCCATTATTTATTAGAAATATCTGATTTTAAGCTTTTCCCTGGAGACAAATCACAATGGCAAACTAAAAGGCTGTGGTGAAAAACAACACCTTAATGGGTGGGTAACCTACCCTACCCTTTTAGCAAAGTGATTCAGATTGGACTAACTTATGCCTTGGGGAGCATAAACCAGGTGTAGGTTACTGCTCAATAGTATCTCGAGAAGCACTTCCACCTCGATACTTTTGCATGGCTTATATGGTAGTGTTAGATTAGGGTTTTTTTTTTTTTTAAACGCCTAAAAGGACTCTTAACATAAAACCTATATACTTATAAAACTGATCTACAAGCTCAAGTTGTAAGCTTGTAGATATGCTATTTAATAATATTCACCTATTCTCGCCAAATGTTGGCCTATTTTTGCTGAATGTTCCTCCATCATGACATGCCCAAAATCGCAAAGCTAGGGTTCATGTAATTAACTTCCAAAGACTGATAACACGGCACTGTGGAAGCCCTGCTACAGGGGGGGGGAGGGGCAGTATGGGTAAACGAGACAGCCATGCTATTTTCAGGTTGCCGTGCTGGCTGTGGTGGGGCAGTGAGGGGAGGGGAGGGATCTCAGAGGGCATGAGGTTATAAATATTTGATGCATTACTATTTTAGCATTAATATTAAACCAATCAAAACATGCAATATTAACGAGGTCTATTTTTAACCCCTGTGGCACCAGAGTGGTTCGAATGTCGAAATCAAGCCGGGCCAGGACTGGCAGACAGTGTCCGAGGCGAGGGGGGGAGGGGGGCGAAAGAGGTAAACAACAAGGACAGTAAACCTGGAGGAGGAAACCAGAGATGCAGATGTCTGCACTGGAAGTACAGAGGAATCACATTGTGTTCCCGCTCCTTTTCCTGTGTCTGTCTAATCTGTCGGTTCTTAATAAAAACTGTCAACGATGCATTCTCCGGAACGATGGCAGTTCTCTCAATCATATGGCTTTCCCTATCCTACAGTGGAGAGGAGAAAGCAAATGTCTTCTAAGCAGATGGATTTCATTGCAGTGTGGGTGTGGCTGAGCAGGGATCCGAGGTCCCGTGTTTGATGCAGTGACACAGGGGGCAGCCAGATAAATCAAGGTCAGCACACGTGTTGGGATATTACCTCCAACCAATACATTCTTTATTGCTTCTCAGAGGCCTTGGTGGGGGTTCCCATTAATCTCTAATGTTATTGTTATTTCTATAGAAATACTGAACGGGCTTAAGAAAGGTGGCACTGCATCTTGTGCACATTGAGTGCGCATGATTTAGAGTGTGGCTGTGTGTGTGCATGCCTTGCATGCACGTGTTAGAAAGAGTCAGAGAGAGAAATATAGAGAGAAAGGGAGAGGAAGAGAAATTAATAGCCTTTATCATTACATCTTGCAATTAGATAGCTTATCTCATTCGCGAATGACATGGCTCAGATTTATTTTCAGCAAAATAATCTGCACACGCGCAGCTACCTTAAAGGATGATTTGCTCCCAGCAATTTAAACAAAGAGACAGATGAAATCAGAGCGATGCCAACTTAACACGGCTGCTATTTGTACACTTAAAACATTCACAGACAGAGATGCTGTGTCCAACCAATCACTGCTAATCTGAGATAACCCGTCATCACCATGGTGGCAGGCAAGGGAAGAAAAACACAGTCAGGTCACGTGCGCAGCGGGTAGAAGCTCCACCTGGAAACACAGCTGGCTAATGGCCTGTGAGCAATACCAAAAAAGTGCTGACATAAGGCGCGTGCGATGACTGTGCGTGTGTGCAAGCATGCATGCTTCCATGCATGTGACCTCTTTCCATCCCACCAAAAGTTGATCTGCGCTATGCATGTACAGCAGAGGTTTTCAAACATTTTTTGCCCAAGGCACACCGATGGACATATCAAAATCATATCTGTGCAAAGTAGCCTCTAACACGTGTGATCACTCTTATCACTCTGTAAACATGATTTTTTAAAATGCCAAATAGTCCTTTTTCATACTTTCACATATAAAGAAAGCATCAATAGTAGATCTACAAGCACAACGTGACTCCATGTTGAAAGTGGTTAAAATATATTTTAGGGTATAATATTTGCCCCTGTATTGGGAAATGAGTGCGCACAAAGTACAGATGTAGTGCATCAAAAGATAATTCATAACTTTGTGTATAGTTTGTGTACATTAGATTTAGTATATCTTTCAATAGGTAGAGTCTGTGTGGTTCCTAATTGAAGTGTGCACCTAAATAGGTGACAGGTAGTCTGAGTGGTTCTGGAATCCTTCTAAAGTGATGTAGTGATGTTTTGTTCTTCCCATTTTCTTCGTTTTAATTTGTTCTTGTTTAACATTGTGTTATTTTTCTTTCGTTGTAATGTTTTTTATGTAAAGGCTGCATTATGTATGGGCTGCATTTGATGTCATGAAAGGTGCTATAAAAATCAAGTTTATTATTATTATAGTTGATGTGTAGTCGTCTCAAAATCCCCAAAGGCCCACCTGAACTTGTCTCATCACACACCATTTGGGAATCACTGTTCTACAGTATGTGTGCACCTGTGTGTGTGTGTGTGTGTGTGTGTGTGTGTGTGTGTGTGTGTGTGTGTGTGTGTGTGTGTGTGTGTGTGTGTGTGTGTGTGTGTGTGTGTGTGTGTGTGTGTGTAAGCATGGGAGTGGCCTGCCTGCTTACCTCCAGCTGAGTGAATATCTTCTTGATGTGGCGGTAACAGCCCTCAGCGATGTCCATGTCCTCTTCATAGGATCGACCCCTGAACACAGGCTGGGGTGCGTTGGAGAAATACTTGGGAAAGGGGAAGTGCGTGGCCACTGCCTCAGTCTCCACCTGCTTGCCCTGCTTGGGCTTGACCTTGCTCATGTACTCTTCCCAACGGGATATCACCTGCAAGAGGGCGGGCACACGATAAACACGCGATAAGCCTACTGTAGATCCATAATTACCCCGGTAAACAACACATTAAAAGATACAGAAAAGCCTACAGGGGACTTAATTGGTGTTACAAATGTGCACTGCCATCTGCTTGAAAGGACAATTATGGCAAACAACCAGAACCTATTTCCATCTATACAGTCTCAATCAATCACATCCATTACAAACAGTACGACATGTTCATGGACACAAGATTCCACGCACCAGCAACTCCACTACTTTCAGTCACCATAGTGGTCACTTAGCAGAGCCTCAATAAAGGCCAAGGACTCAATCAAAATGGACTGAGACGGTGTGGAGATTACACGCGCTATGAAAATATAAAATGAATAAGGAATGCATGTGGCGACTTATGGGTCTCTCGCATTGTGAGCACAATGAACATTGACACCAGACCTCTGGATTCAATCTCAACTATGACTCTCACTATATACCATTGGCATGCTGTATAAACATCTCAACTGTGTATTTGGGCCATTCGTTCCATTTATTAGACTGGCTAGACAGCCACTTCTCTTCATTAAGAACCTGCGGGCTATTACATAAGCTGGACTGCTGAAGATGACAGCTACACCTTCAGCTCGGCTTTGTTGCAGACATCTATTTTAGGGGCACTTCTAATGATGCATGGGGATGCGGCAAGTAATTGTCTGTGGTGGCATTTTTTCCTGGAGCCCGGGAGGAGGGCGATAATTAGGTGACAGGAATAAACAGAGGGATATTATCTGGGTATTTGCTGTCTAGGCAATATGAGCAGTGAGCCCCGGGAATGGAAAATTCAATACTGTCTGGGTGTGATCGGCATGAATAAGTCACACTGCTTTTTAGTCCACTGAAACTCTGTCGTCAAAGGACCATACCGCAGTCTGGCATGTTTAGCCAAGACTCACAGTATTCTTGTTCTAGTTTCTAGACTTGGAACGTGCTCGAGATAGGTACTATTCCAACATATTAATTTTGTTGTCAAAACTAAAACGTTCATTACTTCTTAACTGTCCAATTATTAAGGTACATCCCGTAATGTTTTAATTACTATATAAATGTAAACAAACGCAAGATATCAAAGTAAAGCCAGTAATGGAAAAGGGCCCATGTATAATATGGCTGAAGCTGTGAATAAACAATCAAATGTATTGACAGCAGTATAGTCCTTTAATAATGTCCAGAAACTGTTTCAACTTTCCAGGTACAGTATATCAATGGCCTGGGACTGGAGAGCTGACGGCGAGGGGATTACACCTGTGGGTACTTTATCTCATTAAGACCTGAGGCCGGTTCTAAAAATGCCTTCTAAATCAGTAGTGCTCAAACTTTTTCGTGCCAAGGACCGGTAAATGATATGTATTTGGCCGTGGACCCCGATCTGAAAATGTTTTGTGCTATGGACCCCCAGAAGAGAAGATTGGGGGGGGGGAATTCAAGATTTTTTTCCCAACTTTTTTTAACTTCAGTTCAAAAATAGCAGATGTACAAGCTTGTATATCTGCTATTTTTGAGAAGCACAGTTCCAAACAACTGTTCTAAATCCTGAGAGTTTTCTGAGAAACGTATGTTATAAAGCTAAAATGACATAGATGCTTTCCCACACATTACTGTGTAGTCCCGTCACTGCTGTCCACTAAGACTGCCGTCTTACCTGGTAGAGATAGAAGTGTCCAGCGGTTTCACAGGTGTAGGAAACGTCTCCCGGCACATCTAAGCTCTCCTGTAGTCTCCCCACTTCTCTGAGCAGCTCCAGTCTTCTGGCCAGGACATAGTTTACTCTGCCATACCTGGACACACAAAAACACAGCACACATGTATTCAGAGATACAGCTTCTTCTTGTGTAGAAACACAAAACATAGTTGAGAGGAAAGTTCTGTAGTTTGCCACCACTTACCTTTCTACATGTATATGTATACGTGTGCTCCTAACTTCCAATACAAACCTCAATGAACTACATACACTATGTACAGAAACAGGTTGTGTGGAGAGATCAGAAGATTAAATGTTACTAAGATGTTCAGAGACCTTTTTGGTGCTAATTAAAGTAAAGTCAATGACAAAGACAAAGTTCACTACAAACCCCCAAAGTAATAGCAGACCTAAAAACAACTTGCACAATATAGGTCTGCATGATGGCTGATTTCTCAGAAAAAAGTAGTACACCCAGATAAATCATTTTAAGCCCTCTGAATCTAATTCTTGAGACTTAAAGGCTGTTTGTCATCCCTTAAAGTGCCCTGAATGTAGATCACCCAATTTCTTTATTTTGAGGGACCTACATACATTCTGCCCAAGAAATGTACCTATGGTGCACTGATGTCATAAATGAGATATTTCTTGCTCATTTATACAGTCCTGCAATACACAGTTCAGATCACAGTTCGGATCTCCGCCAGGCCGGGTTTGCTACCCATAGCCCACAAATTCAAGTCAATCATAGCCAATTATAACGGAATAAGAATAATCTGAATGATATACTTGATCACATCACTCCAGAGATTTGTGCGAGTTGTGTACCAAATCTGTAGGAGTAGTAGCCAAAAGTGTGTTCTGAAGAAAATCTAGTCTGACATAAATAGGCGCGGGCCACGGCCCATAGGAGGAGTTGAGTAATGATTCAAGGAATCTTGGGAAAAGATTGTACAAACTACAGTTCAATAGTTATAGGCCAAAACGTTAAGTGGCCTCTTATAGCGGCACCATGAGGCCATGGCAGAGTGTGCCAAGTGTGTCATGATTTGTGGCATTTTGTGGAAAACGGGCCTCTCCCGCAAACTTTGAAAGCCAATCGAAATGGAATCTGAAATATCCGACATATCCATCTTGAGCACGACTACAGAGATCATGTGTACCGATTTATGTGAGTATTGGACAAAATCAGAAGGAGTAGTAGCAGCAGTAGCGGAAACTCTTGTCAGGCGGAAATGGGTGTGTATGGGGAGTTGCGTCATCAGCCAAGGTATGACCTAAGGTTAGTTATAGGCCAAGATGGTTCTTCCATTGCCTACTGGGAGTGTGCTTGCAAAGTTTCACTCCTATCGGCCCAGCGCAGCCAGAGATTAGCTGTTTACAGACAGACGGACAAAAAAAGCTAACAAACGCAAGGACAGGGGTGAAAACAATCTCCCAGCCTTCGGCTGTCCGGCCTGGCGGAGATAATAAGAAGCCCAAGATTCTATGATCTGTGGTCCACTTTAAGAGCCGAGCTTCATTTCGCACTGCTTTGACAAGAGATGCTGTCAATAGAACTGAAGACTCAGCTTAAAAAGTTTTAAACAACAACAGGGAGAGGTTTCACCTCAAAATATGTTGTTCAATATTTAGATGCCAGAAAGACAGTGAGACATCAAATGTATAAACAAACCTGACAGTTGCAGATATGATAGCAAGATTCAAATAAAAATGATTCCCGTCGCAATACAGTGCTCGCAAGGCAAAGTGTTGGGGCCAAACTTTTGACTAAATGTGTTATGCAATTTTCGTTTTCATTTTCAACAGAAGATAGTAAGACAAATCAATATATTCACTTAACCCATTTAGACCTGTTACACCTATACGTTGTTATGCCTTTCAAGCTGGGAACGCCTCTGTGTCATTTTAGTTGTTTCTATATACTGTATTGCTGTTGTCGGGCAGAAATCTTCCATCTCCATATTTGTCTCCGCCAGGCCGAAAGGCATGGCGAGAGAGTATGTTTTGCCCCCTGTCCGTCCGTCCGTCCGTGTGTCCGTCCGTCCTGTCTGTGTGTTAGCAGCTAATCTCCGGCACCGTTGGCCCGGTCGCTCCGAAACTTTGCACACACACTTCCTGGATGCCAATTCAGAACCTCTGGCCCGTTTCTTTCACATGGGCCTGTTATAGCGCCACCAGGAGGCCGATTTGTGCAAAACCCATTTTTTTACATTACTCCTACAGATTTTATCCAAACGTCATGCAAATCGGTACACAGTATCTCCATAGTCATGTGATCAACACGAATCTGTCCGATTTCCAATATTCCATCCTTATTGCCTATGGTTGGCTTCCAAAGTTTGCAGGATTGGTCCGTTTTGAACAAAAAGCCTCAAACTATGCACTTAGTTGCAGCTTGCGATTTCCGTGAATTTTCACACGCATATTCCCACTAGGCCGAGGAAGAAATGCCACACTTTTCACATTGGCCTGTTATAGCGCCACCAGCAGGTCTAATTTAGCAAAACACATTTTTGGAACAAAATGCCTCAAATCATGAATGCAGTGTCTGATTGCCGTGAAAGACCTAAGAATAAATGGCACCCTTTTCACATTGGCCTATTATAGCGCCACCAGGAGGCCAGAATAACGTACCTGACCTGGCGGAGACCTGTGCTCCGAGGAGCACTTTTTCTAGTTTAACATGTGTTTTTTTTGGTAAATTAACGCCCTACTTGTCTCGATCATACTACAGCGTCACACAAAAGCATAAAAATGTGCAGATCTACAAGCTCAAAATGCTGCGCAAGGTGACGCGTTTTCAGCTTGTGGAACTGCTACTTTTGAATTTGAATCCTGAAAGCTTACCGTTTTGGACATATGAGGTTTCCACCCGACAGAGATGATATATAGCAACATTGTTATTTTGAAGTTTTTCAGAAAACTAAGGTAGGATTTAGAAGGCGTTTTAAGAATCGGCCTCATGTCTAAATGGGTTAACTGGCCAAAACATTTCCAGAGTAAAGATAATCTAAAAATGTCCTATCATCAATCCCATTGTAGAGCTGACACAATATTCAGTAACATAAGTGATTCGTAGGTGGCAATGAGACAGGCCACACACCTACACATGGGGTCCATGGTAGGGTGGCATGGTAATACTGTAGGTAAGCTCTATTTATAGACCCTCTGCAAAGCTCCTCAGTCAGCAGATGACTCAAACACAATCCCACTGTCCTGCCTGCCTGCCTGCCTGGTTGGGATAAAATTAAATAAAATGGTGAGTGACCTTGTTTCACAAATGTGAAACAGCGATGCACAGAAAGCCTAGTCATTTATAATACATCAACAGCAACTATATTTAATTATATTTCTAATCTAATAAGCCAGATCTTGACAAACTGTCACAAAAAAGGCATTTCATATGGCATCAAAAAAGGTGTCACCTCAAGGAATATTTTGTATAGCAAAAACCCCATCACCAAAGATCAGAAGCATGCATTGATATGGCCCACATTGCTCTGCCCATTGAACTGTGTAGACTACATCTTGGATATTTTTACATTTTGAGTCTACTGGTTTGTGCAGACACACTTTCAGCTGAGGTGAAATTAGGTGCAGCAGGGAAAAGCGGTGCGATATTGTTAATTATTAGGTGCAGTGGGGAAATATAGTTAACTAGTGCTCCTCGAAGCTGTAGGTCAACCAACGTTCGGAATTGCAGTCATGACTATAGACATAATGTGTACCGATTTGCGTGATGTTTGGAAAAAGATTGTAGCAGTAACATAGTGTGTGCAAAAATCGGCCTCCTGGTGGCATTTCTTCATTACTTTTCAAGGCAATCGGACCCTGCGTTCATGATTTTGAGGCATTTTGGTCAAAGAAAAACACTCCTGTAAACATTAGATGCCAATCTTAGCCAATCAGGATGGAATATGAAATAATGTGATGTTTGGACAAAATGTGTAGGAGTAATATAAAAAAATGTGTTTAGCAAAAATCGGCCTGCTGGTGGCACTATAATAGGCCAATGTGAAAAGGTTGGGATTTCTCCCTCGGCCTAGTGGGAATATGCGTGCAAAGTTTCACGGCAATCAGACGCTGTGTTCAGATCTGTCTTGATCACATGACTATAGAGATACTGTGTACCGATTTGCGTGATGTTTGGACAAAATCTGTAGGAGTAATATAAAAAAATTTGTTCTCCTGGTGGCGATTTAACAGGCCGAGCTGAAAAATTTGGGGCAGAGGTTCTACTCTGGCCTCCAGGGAGTGTGTGTGCACATTTTCACGTCGATTGGGCCAACGGTGCCGGATATTAGCTGTTCACAGACGGACGGACGGACACAGACAGGGGGCAAAACATAATCTCCACCACACCTTTGGCGCGGTGGAGACAATTAACTGCACGATATCCTATCCTTCTCCGTTGTTAGGAATTCAGTGAAGGTGGCCTTAAATTTTTCATCCCGTACAAAGTGTTAACTAGTTCTCTTGACTCTCTCCAGGCTGCTATATTATCAGTGGGGTGGAAGGAGTGTGGAGTCTGTATATAGGGAGACAGGCTATACTGTACATGTATGGCCGGCCTCAAAGCTTAAAACGTCTTCTTTAATGGATGTATAGAGCACCGAAGTCTGAGGTTATTTACTCATCCTACCTGGGTCGCAGTTTTTTACCCCATTCAGAATTCCCATAGACTTCCAAAAATAAACAAATAATCCCGACGGCTTGACTCATATGGATATGAAGCATCAACTGACGGTGAGAAATCGCTTATGTTACTGCCACCGAATTAGTAAACTTTTCGCCAGAAATATACAAATATATAGTGAAATATGAGTGACTGACCATGGTAAACGATAGAGCCACCTCCCTGACAATATCGCCGGGACAGTTTGTTTATTTTTGGACCACAATTCTTATATGAGACGATTTTAAGATCTCTCTCTCTACGTCGTCCTCACAGTCGCAGAGAAGAAACTGATCTTGATGCGTCGGGGGAGGTTGGATTTCCACACACTGGTCATGCCATTAAGAGCTCTCCAGGCAAGTGCTTTCCTCACCTTAAGGTCCTTTTCTGTGGAGCCGACCCATGCGCCCAGGTATTTAAAGCCACTGACCTCCTTTAGCACAGTGCCTTCTAGGGGTGTGCCGATACACTAATTTCACCAAACGATAAGATACGATATTTGGCTCACAACTTCGATACGATTTCGATACGATACGCACTTTTTACTTTTTTTATTATGAAAAATATATGGGGGAGAAAAAAAACAAATGCAAACAAATAATTCTGTTTTTGCATTATTCAGATATGCGAACTTGTAGCTTTTCAGCTACAATAGCCGTTTTGAATCCAAATAGGGCAATAGTGTGACACCTGACCCGAAAAAACCACAACATGTTGTCACCCTTTTCACCTCGGGCTGTTTGCATGCCTGATTATTATTATTGTAAAAAAAAAAAAAAAAAAATTGAAAACGATATTTTTTTTCCCCCCAAAACGATACATATCGTCACGAAAACGTATCGCGATATATCGCGGGACGATATATCGGCACACCCCTACTGCCTTCTGTTGTTGTTGTTGTTAGGGGCGGATGTTCTTGGGGGATGTTATAGGTCATGACCTCGGTTTTCTTTGCATTTAGCATGAGGCCAACCCTAGCACACTCCAACTCCACTCTAGACAAGAGCTCCTGTGCCTGCTTTACATGGTCAGATAGCAGGCAGATGTCGTCAGCGTAGTCCAGGTCAGTCAGGGTTTCTGCAGGGTGTCTCGTAGACCTTCTGGGCGTGATAGTGAAGCCGAGCTCATGCTCCCTTCCTTTCATAGCTTGTCTCAGAGCATAGTCCAGTACTGTTATAAAAAGGAAGGGGGCTAGGGTGTCACCCTGCAGCACTCCGGTTTGGATGTTGAACTCCTTGCTGTTGATTTTTAAGATGACTCAAAGTTATTCTCCATAAGAGAAATTACTTCCGCGACCCAGGGGATGAACGAGTGACGTCAGGAATTCGGTACTCTATGGCTGCATAATTCAAGCGCATGACAGACTGCTGTCATAAACTATTCTTTTCTTTTCTTACATGAAGCCATTCACACCCGTCATACCAACTCTTTTACGACGTCATGTACAACTTCCCTGTCTCAATGTCACTCTTTTAGCAAATAAACGAATACAAACTAGAAAAAGTGCTCCTCGGAGCACAAGTCTCCGCCAGGTCAGGTAGATTATTGTGACCTCCTGGTGGCGCTATAATATGCCAATGTGAAAAGGGTGGCATTTCTTCCTCGGCCTAGTGGGAATGTGCGTGCAAAATTTCACGGAAATCGCACACTGCATTCATGATTTGAGGAATTTTGTTCACAAGGGACCTATCCTGCAAACTTTGGAAGGCAATGTTAGCCAAGTCAGATGGAATATGAAATATCGGACACATCCATGTTGATCACATGACTATAGAGATACTGTATACCGATTTGCGTGATTTTTGGACAGAATCTGAAGGAGTAAGAGCAAAAAATTTGTATTACAAAACTCAGCCTCCTGGTGGCGCTCTAAAAGGTATATGTGAAAAATGCAGGGCAAAGGTTTTTCCTTGGCCTCTAGGGAGTGTGCGTGCAAAGTTTCAAACAGATTGGTGCAGTTATAGCTAAAAACGTGAATCGGCCTGTTATAGCGCCACCATGAGGCTGATGTGAACGTTTTCAAGTGGCATTTCTTCCTGGGCCAAGTGGGAATCTCTGTGGAAAATGTCACGGAAATCGCATGTTGCGTTCATGATTTGAGGCATTTTGTTCAAAATGTACCAATCCTGTAAACTTTGGAAGACAATTTTAGCCAATCATGATGGAATATGGGAAATCAGACAGATCTGTGTTGATCACATGGCTATAGAGATACTGTGTACCGATTTGCGTGGTTTCTGGACAAAATCTGTAGGAGTAATAGCAAAAAATATGTTTTGCAAAAGTCTGCCTCATGGTGGCGCTATGACAGGCTGATCTGAAAAATGTGGGGCAGAGGTTCTGCTGTGGCATCCAGGGAGAGTGTGTGCGCAGTTTCACAGCGACCGGGCCAGCGGTGGCGGAGATTAGCTGGTCACAGACAGAAGGACGGACACACACACGGACGGACGGACGGACGGCAAAACATACTCTCTCGCCATGTCTATCGGCCTGGCAGAGACAACAAAGCTGATTCTGCAAATATATACAGGCATAATCGCAAAACCCGGTTCTGCATTTTTTTTAAATAAAGATTTCAACTTCCTGTTGATTTTGACATTTGTATTAGGAAGAAGACCCAGACTAGATCCATGATTAAAAAAAAGTCATACTGTATATTGCTAGAATCAGCTTTATGTGCTAAGAGTGGCTTTAAGAGCCGTTTCACCATACAATGTAATGTCAATTAGTTCTTGTGCTTTAAGATTACAAGACCCTTGGAATAGCAGCAGCCATAGAATTGGAATAAATATTCAATGAAGCCGAGCTATTTATATCCAATTATGTTTTTATTGGTTTGTGGGGAATGTCGTCAGCTAAGGCAGAAAAATAACATTTCAGCGGATTCAAGCAAAACATAGTCTCTCAAGCCAGCCTATCTCTTCCGCAACCTTTGTATGCTCAGGTTGAGAAGAGGAAGTTCAGAAAGAGTTGAATGAAAAATATCTTTAGGAATTTCCATTTCCAGGATGAGTTATTTATGCAACTGCACAAGTGAAATGACAAGTGGGAAATGACCAAATTTACAATTTCAGACGGGTAGGCAGAAGCATTTAAACTTGTGGGAGCCAACATGTCTTTATTGAGAGACTAAGCAATAAGTGCTATAGTGACAGTCCTTATAAAAATGATTCCTAGCATCCTTATTCTGGGGGGGAACATTTTGCCAAAAATAGCAGACCTACAAAAGGCTATTTTCGGTGAAGATATTTAGTGTAGATAAAAAAAACAGGAGGAGGCCAAGTATATAGTGCTCTTGGGAATCTTGTCTCATCTCTGTCTCAGAGCAAGGGCTGAGTCACTGTCCCTCAAGGCAGACTATAATGCACAGACATACACACAGTGCAGCTTACAACTAAATGTGTGGGTTAGGGTACTGGGGACACTTGAGGTTGTTCTTGTCATGTCATGGTTAAAAGAAAAACACATGTTACATGCTTCTCACAGAAACGTGAAGGATAAATACACAATAAAGTCAATGACTTAATTCCATTGTGGTCCTTGGTCTGAGACAAACAAAACATAACATAAAACAATACATAATACACTCTAGAACTATAATGCTAAACAATGATTATGCCATAAATAAAATATCTGATAATAAATATTAAATAGAAGTGTCCATGCTATTCTGCAACGTTTTCTAAAAGCCATGCTTTGACCCTTTGTTTGAAAAGAAGATGACTACTGATTCTCTTTATTGCCAAGGGTAACAAGTTCTAGTTTATTGCTCCTCCATATCTAAATGAGCATTTTCGCCTCTCTTCTTGCCATGTCCTTCCACTCATGTATCTCTCATGTATCTTTTGTCTGTGCACACCATCTATACAGTACAGTAGAATAGATATAAGAGCAAGGCTGCACAGTATACCTGTGAAATTTTCCACCCCACAATAGATGGTAAATTATTTAACAATTTTAATGCTTACTGTAGATTGGAGCAACAAATCACTATTCATAAAGTCCCATCACAGCAGTTCTGCCTGTCCAGTTCAGCAGCATAGAGAAGAAAGGTCTGCAGAGACTAAGCATTTAGCAAACATTATGCTACTGGCAGACTACTGGTAGGGTGGATGAATAGATATTGAAAGACGACATTTGTTCCAATTACAAAACATATTGAAACTAATAATTTTAGTCAACATACAAATTTTACCCCAAATGATGCATAATCTGGCCCTAATGAATGCTAAAAGACAAATTCTAACAAAAAAACATTGAAATTGTAAATAATTGCCTGCACCCAACTGTCTTAATATAGAGGGTCAACAAAGCCCATTGCCTGATGGCCAACAAAGCCCATTGCCTGATGGCCCTGGCCACAAGAGTTGTTTTGGGCAACAACTAATTCAGTGCCACTTGCCAAAAATCCATTACTACTTGCAAGTTGCCACTGAGTGATTTCCTTTACTTAATTCAATTTGTTTCAACACAGTTTCAGAACGGACCCCCTCAAATGTTTTACTCTTCTAACATAAAATCCATGTGCTTTGCACCATCGCTTCAGCAAAACACCTCTCACTTACAGTCAACACGAAAAAAGCGGCCCCTCCCTTCCCCTTGCCCCGATTCATCGACTTCAAAAACATACAGTAAAAGACATGAGCAAGAATCCAAGTTAGTTTTAATGTCAAGTTGAACAAACTACATTTTAAGTACCAGTAGTGAATCTTTTTTTTTTGTTCAGATAGGTCAGTGTAGAGAGATGACCAAGGCCAGAGAGCGGAGAGAAACAAGACCAGATCAGGGTCTGATTTTAACAGTATTTGCACGTAAGGGGGCCAATTATTTTACACCTATTATGCACCTTTCAACACCATGGATGGTGGTTAGAAAAATGAGTGTATACACAGCATCAATCTCAACTCTTTGACTGCCAATGACGAGATTTCTTGTTATATTTTGTAATGGTTCACACCGCCAATGACGAGATTTTGTATTTTCAGTGGTTTTACGATAGAGGGCGCTTTTCCGCAGCCTGTGAATGATCCCAGGATCACCCAAGTAGAATACACCCAGAAATCACGTGATCACAACAAAATGAAGCCGGTTTCTTTCAGTGTTATAGGATTTATAAAAGTCAAATTTTCTGTGCTTTCTGTAGTTCTTGGCGAAAACAAGCCACATTCAACTGCCCATAACTATAGAATGGATTATCCAGACGGCACGCTCCCCCCCCCCCGATTCTCTGAGACTCCCGTACGTGTAATGAGGCGATCACCGGGAGGATCGCTGTGAAAAATAATATTCTATGATTTTTCAAAGGTTAGTAAAAAACGTTCGGAATCGCTGGCAGTGGCTTGACACTTTTCTGAAAAACTCTGGTAGTTAAAGAGTTAAAAGTGTGTACTGTGCACAGTGTTTGATGTGTTGCGGTCTCGGAGAGCACAACATATTGCTAGCAACGTAAGCATCTCACTAGCACCTTAATTACAGCCGACGGAAAGCTGACCAAAGAGAAAACTGCAGTGTCAAACAGCAGAAACTGCATTTGTGGTGAAAGCAGTGTTACGTCAGCCATGCATGCAACATACTGGACACTCAACTGTATGTAAACGGATGGACATACTGTTTTGTGTTAATCGTGACCATGACGTAGCCACGTAACTTAGGTCCATGTCCTGGCAGGTAGCCGCGTACGTCCTTGTAGATATGTAGTCTTTGTTTGCGATAATGTGCGCGCAATTAAGTGTTTAATATAATCGAGTAAATTCTTAACGGCAATAATTGGTAGTCGATTAATACTCAACATCTCTAGTATGTCATGTACTGTATATCAATCTGTAGCATTTACATTTGTCATTCAATTGAAAAAACGATAACGAATGAATGCGTAAGATCTTGCTTAGGCCAAGTATAACCATTACTTGGTAAATGGATTATTTGTGCCGATATTCCATCACATCATATCACACAATTATCCAGACATGCTAAGAACATACCAAATATACAATATTCATGTATTTTCCTGGTTTTCTATGATCACAGGCTCCCAGCACGTCATTCTCCAGACCAGTTTTTGGTGCCTGGTTCGACTACTATTAATCTCTCCAATAGACCAGTAAAACTGGGCTACAAGGGCTGCTCTTACTCACTCAGGCCAATGTGGAGAGGGTTATTCAGGCAGGAATGGGGGGTGACTGCAGACTCTGCAGGGAGAGATACACTGGTGGAGAGACCTGGGAGGGCTGCGATGCCTAATGAAGATAAACCAGGCATATGGACCATCGTAGGGGTATCGAGTGGCCCCTGTCACTGTGTTGGCTCAGACTAATTATGTGCTGGGCAGCTGGATTGCTTTTATGTATGTGTGTGGTCAGCCTTTGGTGCAACTGACTTTGTAGTGCAGATGCGCAGAGAGTGTAAATCTGTGACCATGTACTGTATATGAATGACCCCCTTATGCATGTACACAAGGATTTGTGTGCTTTAGTTTGCAAATTTCACACGTATTTCCATGTTTGTTCACAAGCATGTGTGTGCAATGTGTGTGTGTGTGTTGTGTGTGTTGTGTGGTTGTGTGTGTGTGTGTGTGTGTGTGTGTGTGTGTGTGTGTGTGTGTGTGTGTGTGTGTGTGTGTGTGTGTGTGTGTGTGTGTGTGTGTGTGTGTGTGTGTGTGTGCGCAACACATCCATCTGTTCCCTGCTGTCCTCACCTGCTGAAATCTTTCTCTGTCTCCAGCGCCTCCTCTCCATGTCCCAGACGTAGGAGGTGGCGTTCGTCAATGTCCAGAGCCATGATCTTCTCAAATAGCTGGTTCAGAGCCTGGTGGAACACAAACGGCGTGAAGAAGGGCTCAGACATTTGTTTTCTTTTATATAGTTTTGTATCATGTTCTACACCACTTTGTGTGTATAAATACTAAATTTGTACTATTTTTTTGTAATACCTGAGGAGTTTGATTTAAGCGTTAGCCGCTGTTGGAACGCAGTAGAGAAGTAGAGTGAGTGAATGGGGGTATAGCATGCTTTGAGGCATGATTCTATCCTTGTACACATTCCATGAGAATAAGGCTTTAGTTTTTGTAATTACATTGAACCATATATTCTCCCCTTCAGCGGTGGATTTGTCGGGCAGGCTGCCATCAGTGTAAAATAGCAGCAGATTACTTTATGATTAAATACTGAGAGCAGAACACAGGGGGCACAGGGGAGCTTAGATGTAAATTTTTCCTCCATAATACGGACATGGCTTTTTCACCTGATTAATGGGCACCTCTGGGGCGGAGCTGTGAATTCTCAATAGAAAGCTTCACTATTATTTTTCACACAAGTTTCACTAGCTTACTGAGAAACTTTGAAGAGCAGATTCTTGTGCCCTAAAAAGATTGGTATGTTGGTGTTGGTGTTGGTGTGTGTGTGTGTGTGTGTGTGTGTGTGTGTGTGTGTGTGTGTGTGTGTGTACATTAATCTAATGATACTTTCTCTGTACCTGGTTTGAGTGTGTGACTATGAGGGTCCTCTGCTCAGGGAAATTGTGATAGAGGTTGGAGATGATCTGGACAGCAACATCTGTCTTTCCTGTTCCTGGCGGTCCCACAACCTTGAGAGATAGGACAGGGAGAGCAGAGAATCACAGTTAGCAGTAAGTCACGTTGGAAAAAGGCCCCTGCCTCAGAGATAGCTTTGCGGTTGCGACAGTGAAGCCATGTGCCTGTCAGAACGG
The DNA here is from genome assembly GCF_963280865.1 of Gymnoscopelus braueri. Classification (NCBI taxonomy): domain Eukaryota; kingdom Metazoa; phylum Chordata; class Actinopteri; order Myctophiformes; family Myctophidae; genus Gymnoscopelus; species Gymnoscopelus braueri. The sequence goes on along the minus strand of NC_137621.1, from coordinate 26,030,517 downwards.
GCTAGCCCAGCTCCCTGTTGCTAGTGCCACTTGGATAACAGGGCTGTAGTACCACTCGGAATGCCAGATCAGCCACACAACACACGAGGCAAGGACACAGAGAGCCAGGCAGCAGGGAGGGAGTTATACAAGGACGACGGTAGCTTCAGAGCATACCTTTTATTTAGTGTTTTGTTATCAGAACCGGCCCCGCAGCACATGAGTACACAAATATGCAAATCGACTTCAAAAGATAAATATTCATGAAACATTTTATGTCATCTCAGGTGAGCATTTTCCTCTAAAATTTGTGAGCACAATAAGACCTTGCTCCAGTCTACAGCATTACAAACAAGAAGCTCTGTGGTTTCGCTATAAGCAGATCTACAAGCTCACCACTCGTCACAATGCAGCACGTTGCGAGCTTGTACTGTAGATTCACTATTTTCGGTGGGCCGCACCATTGTACGCCAAATTATAAATGAGGCTCAAGATAGAAGGCAAGCCAGGCAGGCAGAGGGAGAATGTGACTCGTCTTGGCTGCTAACAACTGTAACACATGCCAGGGAGGGATCAGACAGGCAAGAAGAGCAAGGCAAGCATACCGAGTTGTTTTTAAGTCTGCTGATAGCCAGTCTGCCATATTTACGCCCGCTAGCTATGTGATAAATAACTCAGAGCTTAACTGCCAGCTACCAATCACCAAGCAGGAGTGGCACCTCGATAAAACCTGTGCATAATACACATGTTTCTGTGTCTACTCTTGCCAGGACAGCTCCAGTACATACAATAGGACTGAGAGTGACTGATTACTGTATGTGGTTGAACTTGTGCTTCCATAGTCATAGGATGTGTGATTTTTGAAGTCAGTGTGTATCATCAATGATCATCATCCAAGTCAATGTTCATTTACATTATAAAACAGGTTGTTCAGACGCACCACACACACTCGGCGTGGGGCACCACGTTCCCGAGTGGGTATCAAAATCCAAGCTGATCACCAAGGCAATCACCATAGGCTAATAATAAAATGTGTTGAGAAATCAGAAATATCAAAGGACAACAGGCAGAGCTGCACAAACATGAGATTGACAAACTTAAACAAAACAAAGGTAATGAACTAGCTATGAACTAAAATACTACTGCATAATTTTGATCTTGCCATATGGGTAGGCATTTTACAAAAGCAATAACTCATGACAGGCCAGGGTACAGTACAGTATATAGTCAGCCTTTCACTCTGTGTTGGGCCAAACACCCCTTAGCTGTTATAGAAACCGAATATACCATGGCCTGTCGTGAGTTATTGCTCAAGTATGGAGGTGCGTTTTGGGACAGTACAGTATTTCACTGCAGCTAAGCAGCATACTATCTGCATCAGAGAGGGATACTGCAGATACCTCCAGCATGTTTACTGGTGGGTGGGGGAGTACTCTTACACCGTGTTCACACTAGCAGCTATAAAATATACAAAGCTTCAAAGCGACATAGCATATCTGTCACTGCGTTGGTGTTGAAGTGTTGATTAACTCATTGAGTGCCAGGAATAAAACATTGTTTGCTACGCCACTGCCAGCTAAAAATCAGCGTTTTCCTTAGCTTTCAACTAGTCACAGAATATTTATCTCCAGTATGATCGAGCCCCCGATCGTAGCTAGACACGGAGGGTTTCACCGTGCTTCCGCGAAAAGAAAAGAAAAATCACACCCTGTGTGAAGTGGGCGGTGTCTTCCTAGCTAACCACAATACTGAATGGAGTCAACCAATATATATGCTTTGATCTGAAAGAGCCACTTAGTGTCAGCATGTGTCTTGCTAGCTAATCACAATACTGAATCGTCGATCAATCATGTACAAAAGATAAATACATTTATCTTTTGTAAAACACACTTTATGATGGACAAAACCATAACTTAAAAAAAACAATAGTTTTTTTTTTTTTAAGTTATGGTTGCTTATATAGGGCTATGCACATGTGTCATGTGACACTGGCCAATCACAGTCCTGAATAGATTGTGATTGGCCAATCACAGCGCAGGATAATTGTACAAATTTCCAAACCTCACTTTTAGGGCCGGTTTCACTGCCCAAGATATTTGTACATTTTTCCAAATCTCACTTATAGGGGCGGTTTCACCGCCCAAAAATCACACCCAGTGTGAAGTGGGCGGTGTGGTCATCACAGTGGTCATCACAGTGATGGAAGCTCACTTAAAAAAAGTGCATAGTCCTATTTATAGGTTATTAATTTCATCATGTGTCTCGCTAGCCAATCACAGTGCTGAATAGTCAGCCAATAGAGTCAGCCAATCACAGTACAGCTAGGGGTGTACTAATGCTAGGGGTGTACTAATTATGAGCCAATCACAGTACAGCGAAGGGTGTACTAATGAGGTGTCCCAACCCCACTTATAGGGGCGGCTACACCGCCCAAAAATGTAATCTCGACCCCCCGTTCGCTTGTTATAGGCCGTTAAATATACCATGTCTTGTCAAAAATGCAGAGTAAAACCAGGGAGGCGAGATACAGATGTGTACCTGTCATACCAGCCAGCACTCACCTAGCATCAACATCATCACACTGCTGGATAGAAACGATGTGTGACTTATGGAGCATATTGTTGTTCAACATGGTGTCTGTAAATGTTGTAATTAACTTCACCTTGCTGTTTGACACCCACATAGTCTACAACTCATTGATGACATTAAAGCAAGATTTAACATAAGACATACAAGATCTGCATGCCCATATTACTGGATAGATATGTCGTGACTTATGGAGTAGAGTTTTAACATCTGCTCTTAATTAACTTCACTATGCTGTGTGACATTCACAATGTCTACAGCTGATGGAAGAAATTAAAGCAAGGTATAAAAGTTAACATAAGACGACATAAGGTGCATTTACATTTTCAATGTGATATATCATCAATTAGACTAGATCTTTAATGAGCAAATACTGTGTACAAGTGTACAATAATATGCCAACTGAAATCCACCACTTTTCAATAAATATTCCAGGAGATGTAGTGCAATATTTCTGACACAGTTTTGTTGAGCAGTGGAAATGTGATTGGAACGACCCAGCTTTATGTTTATGTTTATTAAAGGATCCCCATTAGAGACACATGAATGAGCCTCTAGTCTTCCTGGGGTCTTGTTTTGCTATAATGAACTCAAACATGAATGAAACATGAGTGAATAAACTTCACGTCAATTTTGATTCCAATTATCCATGGGATTCATTCTGTAGCCGAGTTTTACACTAAACGCTTGAAGGTTGAAGAACAAAGACAAAAACAAAATTGTGAACAAATGTTGATGAAATGTTTTAGAAATTCCATAAAATGATCGGGACTGCAAACAATAGTTCCTAAATTCTATGTCTTTTCCCAGGTGCTTCGTGATGGCACGTCTTTGACAATGTTAGACACTTGCAGGTTTTCTTACCATGGTTAGTCCTGGTTGCATGCCAGCTCGAATGGCTTCAATCTGAGTAGGAGTGAACTGGATGGTGTTCCTGTAAGACACACAGCAAAGATTTACATTTACTGTTCCCATGACACGAACATACTGCATATCTCCATGTTTTTTTATGGAGATGTAGCTGTGAGAGTTACATACGTGCGTTTATTATCGATGCTTCATGCCACTAGCTTTGCTGTGATGTTTTCTAAGCCTTCATGAAAGCCAGTTCAGTCAGGGCCTTCCCCCAAAGGACTTTTTACCCCCCAAGATTTCAACATCAAAGTGCAAACTGAATATTATGGAATACCATCAAATGAATGCTAATTTTCAGAAAAGAGAGCAATTATTTTGTGGTTATCGTCTCCACCAGGAGATCATGTTTTCAACCTGGTCTGTGTGTGCACGTCTGTCCGCAGCTAATCACGCAAACGACTACACTGATCAGACCGGATCTGAGCACTGAGCAGACTTTCCACGGAAAGCCTGGTGACATGAGCGTAATTGTGAATTATTTTAATTAACACATTGATTACCCTAGATCGCATATATGCGTTTTTCAAATCCATCGCTTGATTGCCGCAATTCTGAAGATCGCATATATGCGCCTTTTTTTGGCATTTTAGGCGAGAATAGGGAAAAACACGTTTTTTCACACTGTATAAAAAAATAACGGAGAGCTCCAGTTCTATTTTCTTTAGTCTGGATGACGTACAGCCATCGTCGTCGTGTATCACATCGTACTGAGGGCCGATCGCCGATCTGCGAAAACGTCACATCCGGTTATGACGTATGGACTGTTTGAGCCTGTTTGGGGGGGGGTCGAGCGAGTCAGCGAGTGATCAAGGTGTCAATCTGCTGCTCTCTGCTGGTCGAACTGTCGTATGTGTTTAAAACCGCAGCCAAAAAAATTTTTAATGAAAAATTACAAAAAAACAAAACACGAAAATCGCTGGCACAGGGGTGAGTACATTATGAATAAACTCTGGCAGTCAATGTGTTAATACAGTACATTATAAAATGGCGCTTTCCCATTGCATAGAGTTGGTCGAACTTCGGTTCCACTGCAGTTAGGATACAACATTGCTATTTTAGAAAATAGAAATTGAATTGCTTTGAAAATGTGCCCAAAGTAGTGACGCTAGGAGAGGTTAAGAGCCTTCAGCAAACCCCTGTTAGGAGAAGAATAATAAGTTCACTTATGATCTTAACTCATTGACTGCCATGGACATTTTTATTTATTTATTATATATTTTTTTATTTTGCACACAGAACCGGGAGATAATGTGATCCAAAAATGTACTGCTCCATTCACTTCCTGGTTTAAGTATTTGGGAAATAGTCTGTATCTCGGCTCCTGTGTTTTACTATGTATTTTTGGCGAGACATGCTATTTTCAGCAGCGTATAACAAGCGAACGGGAGCTTGCGATGACATTCTCCCCCCCCCCGGGAGCACAGTGAAACCCTCCGTGATTAGCAACCATCAGGGGATCGATCATACTGGAGATAAATACTCTGTGACTACTTGAAAAGGTAAGAAAATCGAAAAATCGATGGCAGTCTGGGCTTTATTTATTTAGCCCACACTATTTTATTTATTTACTCTGGCAGCGAAAGAGTTAAAAAAGACTCTTGACTTGGTTTTGGCCCTTACCGTTTGGGCTGGTTGTAAGGGTATGGCCCACGGTTTGGGGTGACATGAGGCTCCACAATTAAACATTTGTTGTCCTCTTTTTCTTCTTCCTCATCAGCCTTCCTCTTTTTCCCTTTGTCAGTTTGGTTCTGGATGGGGAATTTAATTCTGGAACCAAAAGCCCAAGGTTGATGGTTAAATGAGGTTTGGAAACAAAAAAAGAGAAGAAAACAGCATATTTACCTTGTGATTAATTATAGCAAGTTTAATCTTTAGAGGCCAGAACACAAATTCTCTAGAGATTAGCGAGGTAATGCAATTGCTAGCAACAGTTAGAACAATAAACAATATCTTTACTCTCAATGCTCCTTCATTCATCATTGAACCTTAATAATAAACCTCAGCTTTGCAATCACATTCGACCTTTGTTGACCCTCACCTGAAAGGCGGTACTTGCAGTTCGCTATTCTGTTCGGTGACCTTGACGGTGTAGCCAGGGAAACAGGAGCGCAAGTGGTCGAGGGTGAGGAAGGTGTCGTTGAAGTCCAGGGTGGAGATCTGATTGGGCATTTTGGAATAGTGGGCACTGCCTGGGTCGCCGTAGCCTAGGATGATGTCGTGGAGCCAATCTGGGACGACACACTCTGTGTTCATCAGGTTTCTGATGGTCTCAAGCACTGCCTGGTTTACAGGCAGAAAACAAATGGGGACATTATATATAATATATAACAAATATAACATGTTTTGAAAAACACACTGAAGTCTGATTTATACTTAGATCGGCTATTTTTGCTGAGAGACACCGGCACGCAACCAAGTTTATATCAGGCATTAGACTTTCACCATTTGAATTTTTCACTTCAGGTTACAGAATTACAGACCCTTTTTGAGTAGAAAGACTGGATCAGACTGCAATAGCTCTACAGTTTAACTAATGTGGGAAATGGGAAATTACATGTGCATCTGTCAATAATATTTTAATGAGCTGCCAACTGTCAAATGCTTAATAGGGAACCTCGTCGGAATTTTATCTCTCATCACAGATGAGGGGAGGAGAAGAATGTTTCTTCAAAACTGAAAGAAGCCCTTGTCGTTTCATTTCAAAGACATCTGCCAATCTTGTGGATTTGAAATGATAGAAATGGACTTTAGAGAACAGAAACAAAAAATATCTGCATTTTGAGCTTGATAAACACTCCAGTTGATAATGCAAATTGAGCACAACATCCTACTATTAAATGATGAAAACTCTGTCTATCTGTCCGCATCTATTATTTCCCGCAGTGAGTTGACCAATCATCTGAAATTTCACATGGGCATTGGCATATGCACGGAGTGAGGAAGGCAAATTTTAACGTTTTATTTTAATTTCTGCCACGGGGTACGGGATCTGATCAGTCAAGGTCCCATAATCCGGCCAGACGGTGGGACCAGGCTTCAGGCTACAGTATAAACACACACAATGCCAGAAAGAAAGCGGGCTCAATGGTGCCAAGTTATGAAGGACTTTGATTTAAAAGCATGGCAAGCAGCAGACCTAGCAAGGCTGCTGTTCATATGCAGTCAATAAAGCACAAGTGGTCGTGGTGCCAAAGCCCAGACGGACGGTGGGTCGAAACCTGGCTTTGGGGCTATAGTGTACACCCACACAATGCCAGAGAGAATGCCAGCACAGAGAGAGAAATCTGGCCCAATGGTGCAAAACTGTAGTAGCAGTTGCAGTCCCAATTCTGCAGTGTGCATGCATCCCTGGGTATGGACTAGTTAGCCTATATGAATGTAAACAACAAAGCCACAAGCCAATGCATTTAGCATTTTCATGGCTTATAAAAAAACACAACAAAAAAAACAACCCATAATGGCATGTGGATTAGCAGCTCTTGAAACAAGGATATAGGACGGGGATTTCCTTTTCTCTTATCCTGCTCTGCCATCAGGATCCTGCAAGGCTGCAAGCTGATCCTACTGTATGTAGTATAACTGACGGGCTTGTTGCCAGGGATGGATTCTTGGAGGGAGGGAGAGAGAGTAGAGAGGGGAGAGCATTGCAAGGTCACCCAGGGAGGAGTCCGTTTGGGGGACCGGTGGGAGGGGATGTGGGGGCTTGATCCGGTGGTAATCCCACCAATGCCCTGCCCCGAGAGCCCTCCAGCTCAAAGACCCAAGTAGTCCAATACATGTGATTGATCACCCAGGGGAGATGCTGGGAGGGCAAGAGCTCATGGCCTGGAGAGGCAATTCTCCAACATAAGAGGAAAGGGAGGGGAACAGAGAGAGGAAGAGGGAGAAAGAAGAGGCAGGCATCTTATCTAGGTTCCAGGTTACGGATCTGGATGTATTAATTACCACATGTTTCAAAGGCTAACCAAGCAGTCACTGCAATGATATAAAAACAATAGGAAAACAGTATATTGGATCAACCTACGTGCTTCAACAGTGCAAATAAAAGTAAATACGGTTCCGTGTCTGTCCAGACGATGGTGTGTTGAAAAAACTTGCAAGTTGTCCCGATTTGTAAAAAATAATTTTGATACTCTACCCTGAATTTAGCAGTTAATGCTGTATTGGTTATTTTTAGTTGAGGTTGGAATCTCTGTTGCGGCCACTTAGATAGTTTCCTATCTATCCCGTTGCCGCTTGTGTTTACTGTTGTGTGTGCTGGTAACGGAAAACACAAAAGAGGAAAACACAGAAGCGTGACGGGGCGCGATAGGTAGTCTATGGACAAACAATTTTACAGTCTTATCTTATCCCAATTACATGATCCCTCTGTGTTTCAGCATCTTGGACTGATGCCATGTGTTTATTGGTGTCTAACGATGGGTGACAGAATGGGCTGGTAGTAACGTTTGAAGCTGACCTGGGTGGCAATGCCAGACACTTTGGAAACAGTGTGTGTGCGAGTGCAGTTAGCACTGACAGAACGGACAGAAGCACTGGGCAAGATATCTTTAATCTCTCTGCAGATTGCAAAGATATTTGTATCACCTACAATCTAAGATCCTCAAATTAAAACACCCCTACTGTACCTTGAAGTTATTCTCCTTGGGTTTGCGCCTCATGATGATGTTGAAGGTCTCATAGGGATCCTCTGTTTTGCTCTGGATGCTACTGGTCATGTCCTGCTGGTACTGGTTTGGATCCAGCCACATACGGTATGTTCTGGCATCTCCTCGCAGCTTAGGTTTAGGATCAGGTCCTGGGGGGGATATTGGTTACAAATTATAAATTTCAATTGTTTCAATGGTGGGCACACAGACATTTTACAATTTAGGCATTTTACAATTTAAGCATTTAGCAGATGCAGTAAGCAAGGTAAACACGAGGTAATACACCAAATGCATAGAAATAGTGATCTAGGATTATAGTTAAACCAAGAACCTATCATATCAATAGGACATACCTAAAGTAGGAGGCTGCCACCTTCATATAATAACACATATCGTCCAACATTTGATCCGTTACATTTTCATCGTTATTAAAAAGGTACTTCTGAATGAGACGTTTCAAGCCAATGATGTGAACAGTGTTCCATTAGCCTATTACTGTTGAGACTGAAGAAGGTGAAGGTTCCAAGTTACCTTCTGAGATGTGGTGTCTAAATACTACCTGACGTGTTGGTGAAATGTGAGTGTTGTGTATTGTAGTGTATATCCAAGCATAATATGTGTCTGATCAGTGCTTGAGAGAGACCTTTATTGATCCCCATGGGGAAATGTAATTCAGGTGTCATCACAGACTGCAATACTCATGAAAAACAGGACAGGACAGGTACAGGTAAGAATGGAGAGATACGACTAAGATTAATACAAATGTAAAAAATATATATAAAGATAAAAAATAAGAGTAAAAATAGGTAGACTCTGATCTAGCCATCTTCATTTGGACTGACTAGGTTAGCATAATAAATAACATATTAATAAACATAATATAGGTTTAAATATAATGTACAATCACCAGTAATATGAACATCTTTCGTCATGTACATAGTATTGATAGTTGATATGAGGCTGATATAGTATGTACAAGATGGGTGCTTCAGAAAACCAGCATTTACTGTTGAGACGAATTTCTTTATTTGATCCCCATTAGCTGCACCTACTCTTCCTGGGGTCCACAAAATGGCGGTTCAACACATTTGAGATGGGCAATTCAAAATCATTTGAAAGTAAGAGAAATAAATACTAGCAAAAGTAATGGGACAGGGACAAGCGGAGATTACTGTACCATTATGGATGGTATCAGACATTATTGTTGCTCTCTCTGTTAATTTACCCCGAGCAAAAGACAGAATATGTCTTTTGTCTTTTATGGGATTGAATTGTCTGCCAAAGAATTTTCATTCACTTGTAGGTGCTAATGCACACGTTAAGCAATGCCATACCTTCATCATAAAAACACATGTCAACATAGAGCATGTGCTATGTGCCATGCAACTTGAGCCAGCTGCCAAATGTAGGGCACATATGTTGGTTTAACCTCAGTCTAAGAGTCAAGGGACTTGCATAATTCTCAAGCAGACCTGTACAAGGCTATTTCTTGAATATGTAGCTAATGAGCTAGATTGGATCAATGTGCAATCTGTCCAGAGTCAGTAGCTTATATAACCACTGCTGTACATGCATTATTTTGACTATGACACAAACATGCAGACATATGGCCCATTCCAGAATTGTAGGTATATTTCGCGTCTCCAAGACAAACCAATTTTATATAAAAAAAAAAAAGAATCTGTATTGAATGAATGACAGACAGAAAGGGACAGAGGGACAGGTTCCTTGAAAACAGACCAACCCCTCAAAAATCCAGAACTGCAGAGTTAAATATCCTTTTATTTCCCCCACAACACCAAACCAGCTCGCCTTGCTAAAAACAGCTTATCCTTCAGTTCTCCGACTGGGCACTACCTCACCTCAGCAGTAATAGGCCTTACATTCTGATGCCTCTCAGGCAGGAACAGGCGTTGCAATGCCTGACAGCCTAGCTGAGGGCTTTTGGCTTACTCCCATAGAGGGCTAGAGGGTGATGCAGCTTTCGCAGACATATAAATGGAAATCCTTCATGGTAGCGCAGGGAGTGGGCTGGTGAAACTCAATCCTGTTGGCCTCTGATGCGTTTGAATTTGTTTGTTACTGTGGGTGTGGGTGTCATAAAATCCCCCTTACTAAAAGAGTGTGATGACGATGATAGTTGACGATTGGAAGCTACACCCAATACAACATGGGGTAAAGGTGTTGAACAGTTGGACCTAGGTTTGGTTGACTACATCAAGACAGGCAGGGCCTGGTTTCAATGCAAGAAGCTGCCAATTATTGAAATAACATGTGCTTCTTTTAGCGAATGACTTACAACATGTTACGATTTAGGGATGAAACGTTTGACGTGTTTCGGTGGAGACGGTGAGTCACGTGATTTCCTACTGTAGTTTCCAACGCTATTTCCGGATACCGCCGCATAATTAATTCAATGTTAACACAGACGTAACTAAACATCATAAACGACACAGAGTCACAACCTGACAGATTCGCTGGACACATTCTTTTTGTTCTTATATGCCGTGATGTCGCAAATGTTCTATCTGGTTCCCAGATTGCTGTCAGCGAAACGAGTGCACTCCGGGTGTACCGAGAGCGTGTGCACATCACTGATGCGCATTGCAGTCGCCAAAGCCAGAAATAGCGCCGTCTTAACACATTCTCTGCCAGGTATCAATTCCTTAATTCATCCGCCACTGCCAGCGTTTTTACCTTATTTTGACGATCCACGGAGACACACGGAAACCACGATGTGGACACGGATGTAAACAAAAGCTGTCTGGGGGAGGGGGAAGGGTCTCGTCTAGCCACCGGAACAAAAACATTTTACAGCGATTGTCCATTCTGTTGTTATCGGCAGTTGAATATGGCTCGTTTTCATCAAAGAAATAAGAAATCCGAGCTATGTGGTTTTCTAAATCTCATAACATTGCAGTGAATGGAGTGACTTTTTTGGGGGGGATGACGTCATTTCTGGTTCTAGCCTTCTTTCGCAGTCAAGGGATCATTCATAGGTTGGCGAAGAGCGCCCTCTAGCGTAATTTATAAAAACATGATTTTTTTTTTATTGAAGGAGATCTCCGTCAATGGCAGTCAAGTGTTGGATTTGAAATGACGGAGATCTCCGTCAATGGTAGTAGGGAATGTGTTAAGAGACAGAAACTTCATATCCACCAGATTGAATCCAGTACCACAGCTAAATCCCATGTCGGGACCAAGGGTTTAGATAGGAGACGGCGAGCTCCTTTCATGAACTGGCATATGAGCGGGTGTTGACTCGCTGTTATGCCTTCAAAGCCTATATGGCAAGCAGAAATCTCTGCCAGATATACTTTCACGGTGGAGAACGCCCTGCCCTTATCCATTAGCTCCTGGAGAGAGGATAACGTATCCTTCACAGAGGCCTGGAATAGGATGTAACTTTCACACCATTCCTCGAACACTCACCACTTACCGGCATAAAGTTGACAGGGCCCTAGCACTTTTTAATAGTGGCAATGACATTGTGGGGAAGACCCACAGTGCTTAAGTTCCTCCTCTCACGGGCCAAGCCCATAGAGCCAGGTTCTCCGGACGGGGATGATATATCTCACCACCCCGCCTAAGACAGCAGGTCCCTTAGTAACGGGAGGGGCCACGGCTGACTGTAATGGCCATTATATTCAGTCCACATGGTTCCAAAGTAGTCCCTTTGAACATCGTCACCTTGGATGGAACGTCCATAGAGTGGGTGGACCGATATAAATGATATCTGGCTGGACAAAAACTGAACTTCAAATATCATATAGATCATCTGGTCAAAAAACTCAAATTCACCTTGAGCTTCTTTTATAGGCTGAAGCACATATTTTTTAATCTGCCTCTTGGCAAGTTCACAATTGTAAAAGAGACCCTGTCTCAATGTGCTCTTGGTGGTTAAATAAAGTCAAATAAAAAAGGAAGGGCATCATCTCCACCACCCAATGACCACACCGTGAGGCAATGTTTGTTTAATGGACTGACACTGCAATCATTTGATTTACGATTAGATATTAAAATGCATTTTAGAAAATGCAATTTGTTATATTTGTGAATATCATATTGTGAAGCCTGTCTGGGACACAAATTGTATCAGGGTGCACCATCTCATGCAGATGATCTTCTAAGCATATTTTGCTGGAAAAGCACATGGGTGCATCATAGGATGCAGGCGATGCACTGTGGTCTTCAATCCAATAGAGGAAGCAGAGAGCAAAGACAGGAAGCTCTCAGGTGTTGTTGCTGACCTCAGGTTAATGGAATGTTAATGTAGACAGGTCAGGTCACGCTGTGACTGTCACCATGACAACCCTGCTCTGACCTGCTCCATTGGGCTTGATGGGAGGGGGAATGTCACGTGTCACCAGTGTGTAAGTGTTAAGAAAGTGGTGCGTGATTCAGCGTGTGTATATGTACATATACATGTGTGATTGTGAGTTTGCAATGTGCACGTGTGTCAAGGTGGTTATAGATATGCGTGCATCTGTATTTAGATCTGTACATCTACATCTGTGTCTGTGCAAACAAAATAATGCATATATGTGTTGTGGTTATGGGCATGGCAGTGTGTTTAGCTCTGTATACAAATGTGCGTATGTGTGCATGTGCGTCAATGAGGTTATAGGCAGGCGTGTGTATGTGTGCACGCGCGCACACGCGTGAACCTACCCTCCTCAATAACACGTCCCTTGTCGTCCAGCATACCCTGCACCTCACAGCCCCTCACGTACACCAGGCCAGTCTGTTCCACGAAGGGCTGCCGCCGGTCGAAGCGTGTGCCATAGGGCAGGCAGGGGCGCACCGTGATCAGAAAGCAAACATCATGCTTCCGCAGCCCTAGAGAGAGATGGGGTGTTAAGGGAGAGAACACGAGAGAGAGAGGGGGAGAGAAACAGCCCCGTCAGCACATGGCTGATCTTTAAAACATGAAGCTATAATTATACAATGGGATAAAAGCCAGGGAAGAGAATCAAATCATAGGAGTAAGAGAAAGCAAATTTGTTTAAAAAAAAATAGTGTGTGGAAAAGTGAAGGAGGTTATAAAGCAAGAGAGAAGAAAAGTCTGTGAAACTGTCATCTGGGATGGTCTCACACTAAGCAGAGTGAGCTTCATACCTACAGTAGTAGTGACAATTCCTTTAGACTTGAAAAAAAGACAGGAAAAAAAAACCTGTACCCCCAGACACTACACAAGAACAATGTAGGTGTAACTAAGATATATTTTTATATGCATAGATAGAACTAAAATACAACTTTCAAGATTAAGTAAACTTGGCATTTTTACACAGAAAAGATGCCAGTGCAGCTTTGTGTTTTGGCAATGTGAGTGGCTTTGGAGATGTAAATTACCCTCGGCAGAGATAACAATCTCAATGCAAAGAGCCTTGATTTGATTTATTGGCCAATTAATTTAGAGTATTTGGATATTCTATTGGAAAATGTGCAGAATATCTGAAGCTTACAAAAAGGCAATGGGGACAACCCTATGGCTGACAAGCTACAATAACATTATCTACAGTGCCTGTTCCTCGCATGCCGAGAGACAGCAAAAGATGAGGAAATAAAACACAGAGGGTTGGACAGTCCCAAGAAATGGCACGCCTGAACACAGACACAAGGCTAGGCAGGGTTCAACAGGCCAAGGCCAGGGACGATTGGATAGAGTGCTCAGGGAAGAATTTATGGAGGACATAAACTGCGTACTTGATTGTTGTACAACACTGCTGTTGTGGTTCCCTAGTAAGCCCACAAGACAATTTGCCTTGTGGGCATCCCATCCCATCTATTATAGGGTAAACGCTGCACAGTTGCACATCGTGGGTTTGAACCCTCACGCTCATCGTGTCTACATTGTCTTCCTTAAAAACTAAATTATTATTATTAGGCATTGTGGTGTGTTGCTCGAGTGCTGCTTAGCCATTGTCAGTTGACCGTCTCGATGAGGTGTTTTTTCGCCTCGACACGACGGCTGTGGCAACAGTTTCGTTGCCCTTGCAAAGTTTCTAATTAATCATTATTAAGCTTTGTTGTTGTGAGCTGCTTAGCTATTGTCAGCCAGCGGTCTTGTTGAGGGACTTATAGCCTTGCTACGATGACCGTGGCAAAACTTTTTGGTTGAGTCACGTTGATATCTATATTAAAATGTTAGAGCACCAGCAAATTTACCAGGCAAAGGTGATGACACATATATACCCCCAAATATATAAAAATATATTTTGATCATAATTATATGAAAAGACAAAGCACATTTGAGGGGAATCCAAGCTAATAGAAACTACAGCCTTTACCTTCCTGGAAAGCTAGCATGCTGAAATAGAATTAATGATTTTATTATAATTAATACAAAATAAAACTAAAAGTTTGAAATCTTGTTTGAAATGACCAAACATGCCTACTGCTGATGTCACTGGTAGGCAGATTTCAGAACTGTCCACAGCCCTCCTCTGAGACACAGAGTGAATAGACAGAAATGATGCCATCTTATAATAAGCATTAATGAGGACCAAATATATGAAGATACGTTGAAAACGGGTGGTCTTTTAAAAACAATTTTGAAACAAATAAAACAAAAAGGTGAGAGATGGGGAGAGAGTGTGTGTGTGTGTGTGTGTGTGTGTGTGTGTGTGTGTGTGTGTGTGTGTGTGTGTGTGTGTGTGTGTGTGTGTGTGTGTGTGTGTGACAGACAGACAGACAGACAGAGACAGACATACCTTCCCACTCATGTTTGATATGATCTCGCACGTTGAGGTTGACGGTGATATCGGCCCGGACACGGGCCGGCCAGTTCTCTCCTATGTTGGGTTTGGCTACCTCAACTATGGAGAAAGCGGTGATGGACTGGGCCATCCTCGCCCAGCCCCCAAAAACGACGCCTCCATACTCTGACTGCCTGCCAGGGAGAGGTCAGACACACACAACAGGCAGCCAGTCAATCAGTCTGCTGTCAAAGACGGCATTAAAAGTCAACATCAAACAGAAGTAAGCTCAAAACAGCATGAAGTTGAACAAATGTTAGAGAAATGAATTAAAAAAATAAGGAGTTAGTTGAACTATGCTTAATTCTTACATAAAAAATGTTTGCGGCCCGGCATTGGGTATCCTGGTTCGACATATAGTATGTATGTCATAATAGCAGCCCTAATCTTCCACAATAGAAATCAGATGCACATCCATGGTGATCATTCTCACAATCAACCTCATCATGCCGACTTCTGTTGTACTTTTTCAAGGTGAAACCCTGTGTTGATTTTTGCTGTGAGACGGTGTCAGGCTTGAACTGATATTACCGCTGGAATCACCACTCAAGGTTACCGTTTTTAAAGCAATGATTTTTGTATTGTGCTGTGGGATTAAACCAATTTACTATTGCAAATTTACATATGCTCACTTTATCACTTGAGATTAAATTTAAATTGCATTAAAAATAAAACAATTCTCCATTTAAACGGCTAAAGATTTGTCTGAACATTTACTTTTAAATTTTATTTGTGTTGACGTTTAGCATTAAAAATGTTTAGAGAAGTCACACACAAAGATCTTTCAACAGCAGAAAGAGTAGGCTGGAAGTGACCAGGACAGCAGGCTCTGGGCAAACATTTACAAAACCTATGATGAGGGTGTAATCAGAGTATCACTCTAGTATATGAGAACATAGGGTAGTTGCACCAGATGCCAGTTTAACGGCATATTGTCAAACGCAGAAGTGGTTGGTTACCATGGTTTCATCCGCAATACCACATCCTCTATGTCCTGTCGGATCTCGTATGTAGACTCTAGACGAAACAGGTTGAAGTTCCTCAGCAGGTAGTCATGGAGTGTCAGGAACTGAAGGTTCAACTTAGGTAGGGCCAGACAACCTGGAAAACACACACACACACACACACACACACACACACCAACAAACACACATAAGTCAGATTGGGTTCCCCACTCAAGTAATGCGATTAAGAGGTGTTGCTTTGATTGTAAGGTGGTATCTTAGCAGGTGAAGGTGCCCCTGCCAGCTAAAGAGGATTCCTCATGAGGAGGGTTGCCAGATCAGTGCCAGATAAGTGCCCTTGGGATGTAGGGGATAAAACAACATAGTGTGTGTGTGTGTGTGTGTATTATAGGGCACTGATTAGATATGCAAACAAGTCCATGTGCCGTGGTGCACGTACACGAACACAGGAACACACACCTTCTCCAGAGTAGTACTCCGTCGGCACAATGTTCTCATCCCAGATAATCTTCTCCGTTGGATAAAGGGGCATCTGGTTAAGTTGCTCAATCTGAGAGATTCTCCGCTCATGACGAGACACCTGTGTGTGAGTGAGTGAGTGAGATAGAGAAATATATTAAATTAAAACCGACACGTTTTAGCATGTGGCCTTTATAAGCGTTGCATACAGTCACACGTTTTGTAACCGAAGAGCCATTACCAAATCAACCAATAAAGAAAGAAATTGGATGTGGAATTTGGCACCTGTACTAATTCCATGCACCTTGCAAGTAGGTGAAGTTGTGCCAGAACTCCAAGTCAACCAGAGAGAGACAAGAACAACAGAGAAAGAGAACAAAGTGACACAGAGAGAGAGAAATATAAAAAAGTCCCCATCTTTATTTCTGACTCAGTGTCTAGAATTTTTATTCTTTCACCCAGGAGAAAACAGGGTAATGAAGAAAAATTATATCACAGAATCACGTCATCAAACCGTTCCATTACATCACCCACCGTAAATGTCAGGTTAAGCTAAACCTTTCAAATGTCTTTCATGTTTATCGGTTCGCGTATGTCAGCAGAGGATTTATTGCATTACATGCTAGGTTTTTTCACTATGCTGATGACCACACCAGCGCATGAAGTTAGTTTGCATATCCGTGCTTTAACGTGTCCTGGAACACTACAGTGGAAGAGTTTAGGCGGATATTCGTGTTCTGCTGAAGCCAACATGCTCCAGGAGCTGTATAATATCCTCTGCTCTCCACTTGCAGGCTGCAATGCAAGGCTAATCCTGTTACAGCATAGCCCTGCCTGTCTGTGTGGAAAACCAGGATTTACTCTACAATTACACAGAGACCTGGATAGATGTCTCTTTAGACCAGGTAGAAGAGCGTTAAAACAGGGTATTTGGAGTGCATGGGACAGGACATATGCACAGTTCATAGTATGACTGACTGAATGAAAAATATCGTTTAAAAAAAAATAATATATATATATATTTTTTTACAATAATAATAATCAGGCATGCAAACAGCCCCGGTGAAAAGGGTGACAACAAGTTTTTTTTCGGGTCAGGTGTCACAGTGTCACACTATTGCCCTATTTGGATTCAAAACGGCTATTGTAGCTGAAAAGCTACAAGTTTGCATGTCTGAATAATGCAAAAAAAAATGTTTTGTTTGCATTTGCTTTCCCCCCCCCCATATATTTTCATAATAAAAAAGTGTCATATATCGTATCGTATCGATGTCGTGAGCCCAATAGCGTATCGTATCGGCACACCCCTAATAATGAGCAATGTCTAAATGAGGATCTGCCACTGGTGTGGTGTGTCCTGAAAGCACCCCTGCAGGTATTTGGAGAGAGTGATAGACCAGACTCATTTAAACTCAGTGCAACTCTGGTAAAAGAGCGCATTGTCCTTTCTGGGGAAGAAGGGGGGGAAAAAAAACATTCCTGTTCATAAATTATTCACCCAGTGAGGGAGAATGATATCTGCCGCAGAATACAGACTAGCTCATTGGGCCCATCAGGAGGTAAATCGTCTAAACTGGTCTAAATGACAGCAAAGGACCGGCTCATCATCCTTTAGCTTAATTATGGGTGTGGTCTCCGCAGTGTGTGATCTGCCTTGCTGCTGCATGGTGAGCTCTGACCAGCGGCCTATCTCCTGAGCCACGGCAACAGTATGTTACACAAGCCCCCCTATATGTAGGAGAGATTTGGTTGTCGGGGGCAACCTTGGGCGCACATAAACGAGTCCCCTGACGTTGGCCACTGCGACAATCTAATCAACTAATTATGAAAAGGATCCTCTCCACGGCTTCTCAGAGGGGGCCTGGGGAGGGTCTGAGTGGGTAATTAAGAGTACCTGCAGGTCAGTCCACAAGGACCCACTTTGATGAAGAGGCCCGTACACCATGTGTTTAAATGTATATCGGGGACACTTGCAGGACAGGGGCCCACTAGACTCCGGAAAGGGTTTTAGAAAAAGATAATTATTCAAGGAGAGGGTGGGAGGGAGAAAGAAGGGACGATCAGACCAAATCTGGCCTTTCTGAAGACTAACACTCAGCAGGAGCGTCCTCGGTTTCTTTCCCCATAACAATTGCCCACATAAGGCAGTAATTGGATTAAAAAGGCTAATTCAAGAGGGAAGGGCGGTAAGGAAAGGACATCGCATGTATTCCAAGGTCAAAAAAAATAATTAATTATTTTTAAAATGAGAAACACAAAACCCCATTATACTGTGTAATTCTTGCTTAGCAGCCATTGTTCCTGCTCCTTGCACCTCCTTCTCACACGTCTCAAAGGGGTTGGAACAACTATGCTGTGATGCCCTCATAAACACATCAGCGAGGAGCAACAGCTACAATTACTTACCAGCAGCTCAAGAAGAACCTCCTTCTCATAGGTGGTGTCTTGCCCTTCAGCCAGCTCTGGTAAGAGGCAAAGATACGAGGCCACCCGGTGGAGTGTGTTGGGACTACAGGGGTGGAGATTTGCAGAGGGAAGGTGAGAAAAAAGAACAAGCATATAAAACAGAGAATTAATGATCCGTGTCCTCTTTACATAATTTGGAATTATTTTCTTTTTTTTCAATCGTCAGCAATTACAGGCAGACACTGACTGCCTCTAATTGCTGCAACATATGTATTGATCGGTGAAATGGTCATTGGTGTAGACGAAATCTGATACTTTGTTCATAGGGGAAAAGATGCATCCATACTATATGAACTACTCTTTACAGGTGCAGGGATTTGAAGGTTTTCTTCTTCGTATAAGTGACTGGAGTTTCTTTCAATTGGCAATATCAACAGCACTGTATAGTATACACATGAGGATGAAACGGGGCCGTTCCTCATTCTCTGTGCTCGTTAGCACTGCGGTGCGAGGCAGTTTGCTGGTTTGCTTTGACACTGCAGCCTGCTCTGTCAGCATGCGTGTCTTAACCCATTAAAACCGGGAACGCATCATTCAAAAATAGCAGATATACAAGCTCATAGTGCGGCACCGAGTGCCGCGCTATGAGCTTGTAGATCTGTATTTTTTTTTTTAAAGTCATTTGTGCAAATCTTTGAATAAATATATTATTTTTTAAAGCAAACATTTTTTGACTCAAATCTTTGCTTCTGGGGGGGGGGGGGGGTTTCTGGAACATATTGTATATCCCAAAGACGTCTAAAATGACACAGATACTTTCCCGGTCTTAATGGGTTAAGGGGCCGGGGTGCATCGATGCGACGGGATTATGAAAATCAAAGCCCATCTCCATCTCTGAGAGCTGAGACACGACTCTCTGCATACAGATCTGTCTTAATCGAACTGACACACCGTGACACAGGCATGGGGCCAGTACACAAGGAGGGACACGCAGTGACAGGGCCTGGACAGCCACACGTGGCAATGACCGACGGTATCTATGTGTAGGGTGATGTGCATGTGCGCCCCCTCAGCCCCTGCCCTGTTTGCTTGAACATTTGGGTGGCAGTTCTGCCATTGCTGCACTTTAGTCGCCCAGTCACTGGTCTGGTAGAGGGATATGGAGGCAACATTTCCCTTAGTGACAAAACAACAACTCACTGTGAGTTATAGAAAGAGAGGAGACTGGATTAGGTCATGGCTGACAGCTTAGCCACAGGCATAACTACTCTAAAGGTAAGGGAGAGGGGGGATGGTTGCCCTTAATATTAAATTTATAATCAGTTTCCTCTTCAACCTGGGGACAAACATAATAACCGCTACCTGAACCGACCCTTGTTCAGAGCTTATGGAAAACTTTCTGTTATGCAACATTATTAGATTTGTCTGTAAAACTCTGGAGCAAACATGTTTTTCTGCAGCCACACAGGAATATGTGAGCAATAATAGATAAACACTTGGCAGCATTTCCTATTACAAAAATGTTTAATGCGGCACTATAGCATGATTTCCTTGAGTACATTTTGAATAGTTCATGCAACCTTATTTATGCAAGGTTATTGTTTATGAACAGCGGTTGAACAACTATAAGCCAAGGATAACAATAGGTTACAAAGATAACCCCGGTTATTTGAGTATTACGAGCATGATGTCTCTCTTACAGGAGTGCGCCCCCTGGCGTGATCACAGAAGCATTTATTATACACTTCCAGACAAGTCATTGGCTGGATCAAGGTCGCACAAGGCCACGTCAGCAGGGTACCACCCCCCTTTGTGCTACATAAGGGACTGCCGTGGCCCAGTGCATTATTCAAGTAAGCATTTACCTTCCACGCTTATCATGAAAGGAGGGTGTTTCGGCGTGACATCTCGCTCGTAATACTCAAATAACTGGGGTTACGTTTGTAGCCTATAGTTATTTTTCACATTACTCAGTCAATGTCTCGCTTATGGGATATGTGATAAACTCCCATATTGCAGAGAAACTGAGGACTGCATGCGCCAGGGGCGGTGCAGTCAAATTTGATTGATTGAATACTTTATTAACAGTTTGCAAATAGCAGTGGTACGATATAACAATGATTGCTAAAACGATAACACAAAAAGCCCTAGGGGCTTGTTCCCATTGTGGTCCTGTGTATTCAATTCATCGAGACATTTAAAGACATACAATAATAAACAAGACATCATCAACACTAGTAGCAACGTGTATGTAGCAACGTATATGTACAGTAAACAGTTGGGGAGGGGGGGGTCATTTCTTGTGTTGAGCTTAGAACATACAGTCATATAGTCTATAAAATCAAGGTCAAGGGTGAAGACCAGCTTGCCGCCGCAGATATCCTGAATAGTGATCCCTTTAAAAAAAAAGGGCCCAGGATGTACATATTCCTCTAGTGGAATGCACACACAGCCCCTCTGGCGTATGATAGTTGTATGGCCTCCACTATCCATACAATTTTAGGTGAAATACCTCCAATTCCACAGGAATGCACTTCATAAGAGGGTTCTTGGGTACGAAAGCCGGGTTAGGCTTCATGACCACCCGAACGCTATTGTCAGCGAAACGAGTGCACTCCGGGTGTACCGAGAGCGCACGCACATCACTGACGCGCTTTGCAGTCACCAAAGCCAGAAGTAGTGCCGTCTAAAGAGACAGAAACTTCATATCCACCCGATTTAACGGTTCGAGCGGTGGTTGAGAGTGAATCCAGTACCACAGCTAAATCCCATGTCGGGACCAAGGGTTTAGATAGAAGATGGCAAGCTCCTTTCATGAACTGGCATACGAGCGGGTGTTGACTCACTGTTATGCCTTCAAAGCCTATGGCAAGCAGAAATGGCCGCCAGATATAATTTCACGGTGGAGAATGCTCTGCCCTTATCCATTAGCTCCTGGAGAAAGGATAAGATATCCTTCACAGAGGCCTGGAATGGGTTAACGTGTAACTCTTCACACCATTCCTCGAACACTCACCACCATAAAGGGTCCTAGTTGACGGGGCCCTAGCACTTTGAATAGTGGCAATGACATTGTGGAAAAGACTCACAGTGGTCAATTCATCCTCTCACAGGCAAGGCCCATAGAGCCAGGTGCTCCGGATGGGGATGATATATCTCGCCCCCCCACCTGAGACAGCAGGTCCCTGCCCAACGGAAGGTGCCACGGCTGACCCAATGACCCCACCGTGGGGCGATCAGAATCACTGACAGTCCCTGGTCCGTCACTCTCTTCAATGTGGGAACGATTAGGGTCAAAGGAGGGATACAGGGTATAGCCGCTGGGCCATCGGTGCGCCAGTGCGTCCAGACCCAGTGGAGCTGCACTCCTCATCGAGAAGGACACAGGCATTTAGCTTTCTCTTGTGACGCAAATAGATCGATCTGGGGGTGTCCAAAGCATCCCCAAACTTGAGCTGCCACTGCGTGGCGTAGGGACCACTTCCCGTAGTGACAACCCCCCCTGGAAATCAGGTCCGCTACCAGGTTCTGGGCGCCCGGGACGGGAGTGGCCCGAGTGATTGCAAATGAAGATTGCCCCAGACAATCAGTCTGGAGCAATCTCTGTGCCAGACTGTGTAACAGACGAGATCCGAGTCCTCCTTGTCTGTTGATGTATGACACCGTAGTTGTGTTGTCTGATCAGACTAACACATGGTAGCCCCTGTGAAGTGTGAAGTGTAGCCCTGAAGTGTTTCAGGGCTAGAAACACAGCCATAAGCTCCAAATAATCTAAACTTCCTTAAACTGGAGTCCAAAGTGCCTCTCACAGCTTTGCCCTTGTGGGTGGCACCCCAACTAGTCAGGCTCGCGTCTGTGGGAATTATTTTCCTGGACGCGACCGTTTCCCATGTTTACTCCCTCGGATAGGAAGCAGAGGTTCTTCCAGTGATACAACGCTGCTACGCACTCAGTTGTCACGGTAACCTGGCGCCAAACGAGACGTGCTCAGGGTATTCCGAGTGATGTCACCCACCACTGGAATTCACATGCAGGTCTAGTCGTCTGCTCCACTTGGGGCCAGGCGATCTCCAGCCGCTCGGCCTTGCTATCAGTAGAGTTGAGAACGGAATTATTATAATTCAGCTCCTCTTCCCCTTCCCTTTTGGCAGCCGCTTCCTGGTCGGGGTTGATACACAGGAGCGGGAGGAGGTTATCCGTCTCTTCCGTCCTGCTTTGCACTGTGGAAGTGGAATTGTGTTCCTCTCCTTATCCGAAGGGAATGGGGATATTCTTACCGTCTTTCTCCATAGACTCTACCAATATCGGACACCCGTCTGAGTCGGTGAAGCGTGCCCGTCCGCGCTCCAGGTACGCCTGGGGAGGTTGTAGCTTTCTCAGCTTTCCATCCTTCCCAGCTCCACTCGCGGTAGCCATGGCTCACGTTTAGCGTTCACTATTCTGTGTAGCCCAGTCCAGAGAGTAGTGTTACAGCCTCCGCGGCTCAGCTTATGAAGCTGCGGGGGAGAAACTTACGCAGTTTACTCGTATATGATAGTTTCAAATCGGCTTGTTGAAAGCACGGAATGGCGCTAGAATCAAGCTTATGCAGCTCAAGGAAGTGTTGGTGTTGAATCTAAACAGAAAAACAGCGATAGCCACCACGGGTAACGGTGGACAAACTCTACTCAAAAAGAAGCTCTTACGCAGCTTTTCTTCTCTGAAGAAGAGCTAAAATACAGAATTTTTGCAATGCTGCTAAAATCTCAGAGAGCTGTCGGTAGCGTTCAGGGTCCCAGATACACTCCTGTCCTAGTAGCGAACTGTTAAATTACTCGACTGTTAATCAGACTGAGAGAAACGTGCTCTGTGATATCGGCGAGAAGGAAACTTCGATTAACGCGCAAGGCCACAGCAGTCCATTATGTAGCTCAAACGGGGGTGGTACCCTGCTGACGTGGCCTGGTGCGACCTAGATCCAGCCAACAAATTGTCTGGAAGTGTATAATAAATGCTTCCGTGATCACGCCAGGGGGTGCTCATGCATAAGCGAGACATTGGGTGAGTAATATGAAAAATAACCACATCATCCTTTTATGGCTTATAGCATGGTGCTTTTATGTTGTCTCAATGTTGTAATGTCACATTAAGTTAACAATGTCATTATGGGGTCCTCCTAACAGACTATAAGCTCACCACACATTTGGTTGAGTTGAAATCTACTAACTACATGACGCCTATTCTGGGCATGCCATAATGAGCGAACATTCTGCAAAAACAGCAGATCTACAAGCTCGGAATGCATCGCAATGTGAGGCATTGTGAGCTTGTAGAACAGTTATTTTGGGCAAAGAGATTTGTTGTAGACTCTGAGTGAAAAAAAAAGATTGGGCCGAGGATAGAGCCCTGGGGGACCACAGTCAGCAAAGTAAATAGGGTTTAAGTGGCTGAGCAGCTAAAACATATTTGGAAACATCTGTCAATTGCTGTGCATAGCCTTTATTGTTGACTTCCGTTGCTTATTGTATTTTTACAACCATGAGTGTCTTTGCATCATTGTAATTTTGTATAATGTTTATAATTATTTCAATTATGTATTTGTTTTCTGAGGTGCTTGTGTCTTTAATAATGATGTCACCATATTGATCATCATCACAAGCTGTCACCTCTTGGTAATCACAGACTTTGCCTAGTGATTGGTTGATCATGACCCAAATGTTTGTACATAAGTAACTGTGTCAAACTGCTCTATTATGCCTGAAAAGGGTCATCAGTGACCCAAACGTTGCTTCTATTTCAATAAATGTGCTCCTGTACCAAGCAGTTTTGCAGTGTGCGGGCGTATTTTTATTATTGATGTGCACTTGTTTGCCTACACAAAAAAAAAACGCCAATTGTCAAAATTTCAAGCAATGTTCTGTGGAACATTGAGGAAATAAGTATCTACTTTGGTCTCTGGCCTCAGATGACACAAAAAATGCAGAGTGCATTCTCTCTGCCTGTATTTTTGTTTGAGACATTTCTTGATGTCAAACTTTGTAGATAGATCTGCATTATTTGTGTTTTTAAGCAAGGGAGGAGAGCATCTTTGAATGTTGTGTTTACAAACCGCAACTGACAAATCCTACTCGTTATACCTTTAAGTGAACCGATACATGTTAAGAGTGTGTGTACGTGGACAGGTTATGCAATAATGCTGTCTCTGTGAGTTTAGGAGGACTGAGAGCATAAATTCGACATGGTGGTGGGTGACTAGGAGCTTAGCTGGCGGGTAGTGCAGCTGGAATGAACAGGCATTAGTATGAGTTGCTTGTATGAGAGGTGCCTTATTAAATCTGATTGGCATATTTGGAGTGTCCCAACCCCAGAGCTGCTCTGGTGACAGTTGTGAAATGGCAAACAATGCAGAGCCTGCTATATTCATAACGCTAATACTGGGAGGAAGAGTGCCGTTTCTGGAAATACATGAAAAGAGCTCAGGCAAGTCTCTACCTGATTCAGCTCAACTCGGCTCATATCCCTGTGCTCGACTCTCAGGAACTTAATGTGGGTTTTAAGCATCTATAATCCGGCACAGAAGTAAAGAGAGGAAATGGAAGTGGGGAACTCATAGACACAATTTGTCTCGCTTAATGCTTAGTCACCACTCTTTCTCATTTAATGCTGACGTGCGACAGAAGAGCTATGATCAGGGAGGGCATAACAAACTCAGAAAAGGGCCATCTGTCATTCAGACAGATGTTAGATTAAGATGTGAGGGTGCAATTTGCATGGTACCTGTATTTAAATGTTGGAGGCAGAGATTTTCCAACCTTGTGGTGGCAGTCACGTGCCAAATGTAAAAATAGGAAAAACCTAGCCCTTCTCTCGCTCCCTTTTGTGCATGCACATACAAACCAGTGTTGATTTTGACAGCAAATTTTGATTTAGTTTTAGTCATAGTCTTTTGAATAAAATTCCATTTAGTTTCAGTCATATTTTAAGTCATCTGAAATGCTTTTTTTTTGTCTAGTTTTAGTCGACTAAATATAAGATTATACTCGACTAAATCTACAATTGATTTAGTCAACTAAAATGTATTTTGGCGGGCCTTGATGGCGTCATAATGGCTGATTTTACACTTGGTTGCATGCTGAAAATAGCCGATCTACAAGCTCACAACACGTCGCAGCGCGACACATTGTGAGCTTGTAGATCTTCTATTTTCAGAGCGCAACACCCGAGCGCAACCAAACACAAAATGACTTGACTTTTAGTTCTACTGGATCTTTTCTCCACTCGTCCCTCATTAACATTTTTGTCTCGTTTTTATTTGTTGACGAAATTGTCAATATATTCAGTCTTAGTTTTAGTCATCGTAGCTTGGTTTTGATTTAGTTTTCGTCAGTGAAAAAAGGTAGTCGACCAACATTTTTCGTCATAGCTTTAGTCGACGAAATCAACACTGATACAAACACACACGCTAAAAACACAGTTGTTCACAGGCCAGTCCATCAAAGTGAGGGGGCTTTTTGGCTCTCCAGCAGGCTAATATGAACTGACAAACACAGCTGTTCAAAGAGTTTATTCTCAAGCCACTGCAAATCGATTAAATTAATGAGGCGCGTCTTTCTCTCTGGCTTGTACCAGCTGCCTGTTCAAGGACTTCCTGGCTGCCAGTTAGCAGAGAGACAGCAACAAGGCATGGGGGCACGATATTGACAAACAAAAAGAAAATGCTGAATACTGCCTTTGCAGTATGAATTACAATACATGTGGACACAGCGTTTTATGTAATTTTTGAGTGCTTAGTTTTGTGGTGGGAAGTGAGATATGTAATATTTTGCCTAGTCATTTCCCCTGGAGCTAACACCTGCACAGCTTATTAACACATTGATTGCCAAGGTTTTAAACATAGTTTTCTATCCCCGTGCCGACGTATAATTACCTCATTTCGATGATATTTGAAACGCCGTGGAACCGACATTGTGTAAAAAAAAAAACACGGAAAACGTTCCTGTGGCTAGGCAGAAGGATCTGTGTATCCATGGGAACGACAAGTTTCCAACCGCGATCCGCCATTTTGGCACGTTGGTCCGCTGAAAACGGGTGGTTTTCAATGGAAAAAAAAGAAACTGAGTTACAGAGGTTTTTCTGAAAATCCCATCATTGGGTCAGGTGGAAGTGACGTTTTTTGGAATGACGTCACATCCACATTTTTCTTCTCTGAGAGACGATCGATCATTCCAAAGCTGTGTTAGGTCGCCCCTTGTGGAATTTTCCCCCAAAAATTTAAAAACGAGTTAGTTCGATCTAGGCAATCAATGTGTTAAGGAGGCTGTCTAAAACAGCAACAGAGTTATGTTATGATGCAACACAATGCCAAGATTGATGTGTATGGAAAAGTTATCATTGGGTTTTTTCCATATTCATCATGTGATTCCTGTTCATTGTTCATGTTTCAGCTGAATGTCTTACCTGAGATGACCAAAATGTTTGGTCAAGGACTCTCGTGTGTCTACTGCTGCAACGTTGGACAGGGCAAAGTCCTGCAACTCTGGGAAATGGGCAAAGGCTGCCCTCTGGAATACGGACCACACACAAACACATACAGAACACTCAGATAATTTACCTATGGACGTATCATACACATATGTAGCCCTATTAAACTAGTAGTTCAATTTGAAAACAGCATCACTCCCGTTCCGTATTTGGGTGCCATTAACATTTAAAAAAAGCTAAACACTGAACATAAAAAACATACATGCATGACTGCTGGCCCACAAATAAAGGACAACACATTTCTAATCTCTGAGTTACAATGAAGCACTAGTGTGACTTTAATGCCGTTAGTGTGAAAATATGCAGCTTGTAGAGATGTGCGGAATGATTCATTTTATTATATAGTATTTAAACAATATTTTTGTTTGTTTGATTCATCAGTACAGGAAAGTACATACAGTACATGCATAAATTAATTATGCATGCATATTATTATCAATTTCTACACCTTTTTCTCCTCAATTTAGTCAGGTTGTGTCTGCAATTAATTTCTCCCCATATACTACAGTGTGTTTTCAAGCTACTGGCTCACCTGCCAGTGAGGAGCCCCTACCGGGAGAATGTAGTGCCTACGTCCTACTCCTCCTGCCCAACACTCCCTGCGGAGTACATGCAGTGACAAATATACCCCTCCCGGCTTCCCTCCCCCGAACACAGGCCAATTGTGTTGTATAGACACAAAGCCGGATGCACTGCAGTAGGTTTAAACCCCTAGACTCCTCATTGGTGGGCAGGTACTTTACCACTGTGCCACCCGAGCGCCTGACAAACATCATGTTTAAACAACTTGTTTATTTTCTTTTTTCAAACCAGTCAAAACACTGATGTTTGCCTACAAGGCAACCAAAGGCATGGCACTACGATACCTTCAAAGTCTGATTCAACCCCAAAACCCCTCCCACTCACTTAGATCAGCTAACACAGGAAGGCTGTACGAGCCTTCCCTAAAATACCCTGGACAATGCTCCAAGCATCGTAAGTCCCGTTCAGATATACAAGATTTGCAGACAATGTGTCAGCATATTTGATTTTGGTGTCATGTGTGAACGTGTGCCGAATTTTGAGTGGAGGCAATCTTGTTTCGGCATTCATGCCTGCTTGGGAACTATAGCATTCCAGGCAAAGTCTTTGCGGAAAGCAAGTGTGAACACTGTGCCGGCAGCATCATGACATTGATTGCATATTCTGAGTGAGACTTGAGTTCAATATTAGGTTTTTATATAAATGAATTGAGAAGTGTTCAACAGCTGAACACTCCTCTGTTCATGTAAATAACCTATGCTGCGGGGAGAGAGAGAGAGATAGTTGATTGATGGTAGAGCGACCATAGGTTTATATTTAAGTGAGGGACGGTGACTATACTCAAGCATGCGTTTTTGTTGGGTAGAGCAAGCATGCTTTAATAGTGAGAGAGAGAGCACGCCAATGATGCTTTAATGAACTAAAAAAATAAGGATCGAGTTGACATCCTAAAATATGTTTGGTGTGGACATGAGGAGATTTTAGGCTGCAGGAGAGGCAGTTCACCTCTGTTAACCCCTGCATCCCTGTGATAATGAATGATGACCATATAACATTATTATTCTGCCTGTAAATGGCATTTCCTCAGCAGAAAACCATTCGTTCTCCTCTTTTTTATTTCAATGGATTAAGTTACAGCTGGTCTGCCAGCCTGCAGATGGATGGATGCTATATATGAATTCTCATCACCAACTGCCTTGTCTCGTAGCAAGTAGCAAGTACTGTACTCAACTATTCCGCCAAGAATGAGGTCATACCGCAAACTGTACCGGTAATTATAAGGCATGTGAGAACCCCTCTCCTACTGCTTATGCCTGCAACTTATGTTAATTTGTTTCCCGACAACATAACGGTATTCATATCTGAACATGACTCTAGACTCTCCTCCCTCCTGGCTCCCAAATAATTGGGAATAAACTCCCCATTGCAGTCAGAACTGCAGACTCACTCCCAAGTTTCCACCATAATCTGAACACTCATCTCTTCTAGGGCTGTGAATCGTCTGCTATCTCACGAATCGATTCGATTCCGATTCTTGGGGTCACGATTCCGATTTTTATCAATTTTTTAAAAATAAACGATTCTCGATTCAAAATCGATTTTTTCCGATTCAAACGATTTTCGATTCAAAACGATTCTCGATTCAAAACGATTCTTGATTCAAAACATAGGATTTCAGGATCTACTCCAATCTGCTGGCATGAGAACAGAGTACATTTATGTAGCTTTTATAATTGTAAAGGTTTTATCAACTGATAATGATGTAAACACACAAAGGTAAATCCAAGATCCTTTTTTTTTTTTTTTTATCGATTTTTTAAAAATGAGAATCGATTCTGAATCGTCCAGCAGTAGAATCGCGATTCGTATCGATTTTTTCCGACACCCCTAATCTCTTCAGACTTCACATCACCCCTAGCTAGCAATTGAGCAAGATATGGATACTATGCAGACAGACGTACTGTATCTTAGTTACTATAGTTTTTTTTACCACAAATGTCAAGAATGTGATTTATATAGCATGCACAAGAGTTCAATCAGTCGCTCTGAAAAAGAGTGTCTGGTAAATGTCTAAATTGTAAACCGTATGTAAATTGTAACCAATGTGTAGCCACATTCATTATTAATTTTATTTTTATTAAATGTTTAAACAAATAGTATCATTTAGTAAACGTTTAGTAGAGGCAGCACCGTTTAACCACTTGAACCCCAGCATCCCAATTATGGGGGGAAGTTGGGAACATTCGGCAAAAATAGCCAATCTACAAGCTCACAACACGTCGCAATGCGACATGCTGCAGTGAACTTGTAGATTGGCAATTTTTGGCTTAGAGATTTGGTGTAGACGAAATAAAGCGGTCCAAGTACAATTGCCCGTTCCGTTTTACTGAGAATAGAGGGTTTAAGTGATTAACTGTTGAAAGTCGAATGAACGCTCACATCACCTGGCAGCTTGTGTATGACCCAGGAAGAAATCCGGTATGGAAATGGTTAGGGTTAAACATGCAAGGTAGTGCATGCTAGGTGAGCTCATAGTTTTGCAGTGGTTGTCTGGTGGATAATCTAATCAAAAGGAAACACTGCATGGCTTTGTTTCAGCATCAAGGGTCATTCCAGTTGATATCACATCTCTGAAATGGCATCTGGTAGCTGGCAGCAAACTAGGATGTTTACATATTAGTCTCCGTTTCTCTTTCTCTCTCTATGTCGCTTTCTCAATCTCAGCATGGAGCCCATGTAGTCCGGGTGCACATTAATTCACAAGGGGATCGAATCCGTTGACAATAAGTAATCAATCCTCCTGCGTTTTGTTTAAACGAGTAGTTCACCCAAAAAATGACTTATTTTCTATCTATTACCCACTCCATGAAGCCTTAAATTCATGGAGTTTTTTTTGTTTTTTGTCGCATTCCTGAGCCAATAATTATCAAATTATTGGCTTAGGAATGCGACAAAAACAAGGGAAAATCATGAATTCAAGGCTTCATGGGGTGGGTAATTGATGGAAAACTAGAGGTCTCCGCCAGGTCAGGTACGTTATTGTGGCCTCCTGGTGGCGCTATAATAGGCCAATGTGAAAAGAGTGCCATTTATTCTTAGGTCTTTCACGGCAATCAGACACTGCATTCATGATTTGAGGCATTTTGTTCCAAAAATGTGTTTTGCTAAATTAGACCTGCTGGTGGCGCTATAACAGGCCAATGTGAAAAGGGTGGCATTTCTTCCTCGGCATAGTGGGAATGTGCGTGTGAAAATTCACGGAAATCGCAAGCTGCGTGCATAGTCTGAGGCTTTTTGTTCAAAACGGACCAATCCTGCAAACTTTGGAAGCCAACCATAGGCAATGAGGATGGAATATGGGAAATCGGACAGATTTGTGTTGATCACATGACTATAGAGATACTGTGAACCGATTTGCATGACGTTTGGATAAAATCTGTAGGAGTAATGTAAAAAAAAAGGGGTTTGCACAAATCGGCCTCCTGGTGGCGCTATAACAGGCCCATGTGAAAATTGGGGTAGAGGTTCTGAATTGGCATCCAGGAAGTGTGTGTGCACAGTTTCGGAGCGACCGGGCCAACGGTGCCAGAAATTAGCTGCTAACACACAGACAGGACACACGGACGGACGGACAGGGGCGAAAACATACTCTCTCGCCATGCCTTTCGGCCTGGCGGAGACAATAAGTAATCTTTTGGGTGAACAACAGTATAATTTACAGGATAAAGCAAGATGAAGCAGGTGGTGGATAGAGTTGCAATTACCTGGAGCGAGGTGATTCGGTCATAGTGTAGGGTGGTCATTTCTTTCTGCGTCAGGGCGGTGCCTGTCTGGTCGTTGATCTCAAAGCCGGTGTAGAACTTCAGCATGTCCAGCAACTACAGAGAGAAAAGACAACAGAGACACAGTTTGCTTCCTGAAATCAAACAGCGGCCACCAATTTAAATAACCTATTAAATATGTTAGCATATTAATTAATAAACCCCCAGAATAATTTTACTCTATATATTTGCATAATGGGGATATGTTATATTATTGTCATGTTGTCTGACTTGTTCCTATGTTTCTTCTCTGACTATTATGTAACTGCAAATGGTTGTAGCTTGTATGGAAAATAATTTTACTGGTTTGTTCCTTCTTCATTTACATTGGTCTTAGGCGATTAGGAAGTAACACTCCAAATCCACCGACAGCCATCGCACACTAGCTGTGAGAAGATTTCTGTCTCTCCCAAAATCCCTGCTAATGTCTGGGACATGTCAATGGCGGCTCAGCTGTTCTACGGTATAATGGTCGTGAATATAATACATCAAATACAATAAACTCATTTTCATGCAGACTGGGCATCGTGGACCACCAGCGAGTGGTCCCTGGGTTGGGGACCACTGTCATAGACAACATATCCACATTGGAGCCACGCCCTTCCCATTAGTGATGGGTCGTTCATGATCGATTCGTTCAAAAGAACTAGTTCATTGCTGTGGGCGTGAACAAACTCGCTACGTTCACGCTTTCGTTCATGTCCCCCGTCCCCTGCCCCCGTACACAGGACGGGAGTGCCCGACAGACAGCGGTGACAGACAGCGGTTGAGTTGTTTTTCACTAGTACATGAACGAATCATTTGAACGAATCATTTGAACTGATCATTGCCGCGAACATGAACAAAATTATTCGTTCACTAAAATTAACTTTTTTTCCCACCACTACTTCCCATGTGGACCACATGATTTGATTTTTCATCTAAAACCTCAATATTGATAATCTTTTGCAGATTGCAGTCATTTTGCAGATGACTATTGATGCCTTCAGAAATATTTTACACACAAGACATTTTTGAGAAAAGATAATTATGTGTATGTGAAGACCAAACAGGTGGAGTCATTTGTCCTTAAAAAGGTTCAGAACATTCCATCAATTTACTCTAATCCATGCCGCATTACAGTAACGCTAATACACTAGACCATGCAGGTAAAGTCAACATTTAAATCAGTATCAGAATCGATCCATTCCTGTTTATTGGTCAGGAATGTTCACATACTGTACAAATAATTTGACTTGGTACCAAAATCACAGACGCTCTCTAGTCTCATATCACAATACCAATAATGTATCGATAATTGCTCAGCTATATTTCGGCATGCATGCTTGTATCTGTGTGCGTTACCTGGCAGAAAAGGTGTCCCTCCTTCTCTCTGTTGGTGAGGTTGGACAGGTGGCAGCTGACCACTAGGTGAGAGTCATCCAGCACTGTGTTGAACCAGCGCCTGGTGGGCAGCAAGGCCTGCACGCACAGGATACACGTTAACATGGCAATACAGGGTTCAGAAATACTTCTAATGCAACACTGCTCCATGAAATGTCTCCAGCAGGCAACATAAGGGATGCTGCCAACAAAACAATAGCTGGAGAGACCAAAGAAAATGTTATTATCTTATGTTTTGAGGCTTTCTGCAGATAGGCCATTGAAGATATTACAGGAAAGTGAGGGCGGATAGGAGAGGATGTTGGACAACCGTCAGGGTACCAAAGGCGGGAAATGACATGAATCAATAATCATGAAGTGATATGGTCGGCGTGCTAATTGCTCAAGCCAAAAGGACACACCCAAAAAAGATAACAAAAAACAACTATTAGGTAATATGCACATGGTCTGTGAGAAATGTGTTACACCCATATTGACTTATGGCCAGGATTGAATGTCACCAAAAACAAATGTGTGGAGGATGCCCGTCGTAACCTTGGTCCCTTTCTGTGGTGAAAATGCTTGATGCTGATGAAGACCTTCCACTTTACAATCAATGACAAAAACAATTAGTCATCGCATGGACTGACATCCTATCAAGGGTCAAAGGGATCATTTGACCTTGCTATAAACCAAAGTTCCCAGCATCCAGTCTGACATTGTATTGATCTTGGGGTGGAGGGCGGGAGGCCTTCTCTAGAGATCATAGAAACGACAAACAATAACAGACAGCCTGACAATAAGACGTAAACGGGAATTGGTTGGTTGAAGTAAATAGACCCATAGTAGCTTTTGATTGCCTGATATAAAGATAGCAGAATAACGTGCCATCTACCACGGAACATAAAGGGCCTTTCATAAAAGAGGTAAATTGAACTCCTTCAGTGGGCACTGGCAGTTGACAAAGAAATGAGAATTTGATGTTCTGACAGCTTGCCCAAAGATGAAAGAAGGAGGTCAGCCCATCAAATGACAGGAGAAGAACCATCACAGAGGGAAACAGTAGCACTATGAAACAGAATATGTAATAGAATATTGACACTTAAAACGCCACAAACCAAAACACCCGTTCTCATTTCAGTCATTGGGAAGCCGCTCTTCAAAAGGTGGCAGGTGCAGTGAGTGATACCGCGCCAGTGACAAGGCAGAGTGTCTCCTTTATCTCCGGCAGCCATCTTTGATCTCCCGCACAGCCCTGACAGCTGGCTCTAAAAAGGCATGAAATGGAGGATCTCCGTTTTTTCCCTGTGCATTAATTCACAGGTCATCATCAGAGAGGGGAAGTATGGATTTCAGGCAGCCGTGGCTTTGTAAAAGGATATCGCTGGAGGAGATGGAGAGGAAAGGAGATGTCTCCGGAGACAGGCGGCTGGCTGGGCCACTAGCCGCTGCCAGGAACAGCAAGGCCGGCCTGTCAATGAGCAGCCAGAAGGAAATCTATTCAGCCCCACCGCCGGTAAGTGGAGATCCACACGGCGCAGGCAGGAGCAGCCATCTTAACTAAGTGACACTGTGTTTTTGTGCCAGATAAGACAACCCAGATAATAAAAATTGTACCAAGTCTACACCTTATACCTCCTATCAGAAGTCATCGGGCTGAAAATAGCCTCTTTCACGCGGCGTGTCACGTAGCTTTGCAGGCGGTACAAAAATAAATTGAATGGGTGGAACTCGGATCGTACATTTATCTATACGGTGTCTCTTGACCTGAACCGGCTGTAGCATGAAGGACAAGAGGCAAAACTGTCAGCTGTCTGGACCACTTCACAGCAGACACATATTCACTCATTGAGACTTTGTGTTCGTTTTCATCCTCGTGCCTTGCTTCACAGAGCAAGTGCTTTCAAAGAACCCTTAATCTGATCTTGATTAGATTAATCTAATCAAGATTAGATTATGGGTTTCAGGTAATTCATGCAAGAGTCAGAGGTTTGAAAGGTGGCACTTTTGGTCCTGTGTGACAGGGCTACCCAAGTTATGTTACAACAGGGCGAGTCTTACCTCCAAATCTATCATGAGCTCGATAAACCTCTCACAGTAATGCACCATATCCATGGATACAGGACCTGAGGAGTACAGAGGGGAAAAAAACGGATTATACATTGGCAAACGCACACAATCGCACGGTGCTAGGCAGAGGGGTGTTTATGCACCTGGGAAATGAGAGCAGAGCAAAACGCATGTAGACAACACTGTGGCATCACACTGAGTGTGTAAGCCTTGCTAGGAGACAAGGATAGCAACGCCTGCCACAGCAGCACACCGAGAGCGAAGCCCTCATTAAGAGTGTACGTGCGTGCACTAGCGTTGGTGCAAAAGCTAGGGGAATGCAGCAGCTAGCTAGAATGATGGTGGATCCTGCTGGGCTGCAGATTTTAATCTATTCTGTCATGTCTGAATTCTACCTCTCTCACACACACACACACACACTATTCTTAGTGTTCAGGTGGGGGGCCTCCATGTCGGTCTGCATTACAACACAACGGCCAGTGCCAGTGGCAGCTGGAGCACATGCTCTTTCAGCGGCTGCACGGGTCACAGAGGAAAAAATGAACTTTTGTGACCGACAGACAGGGTAACAAGAGAGAAAGAGAGAGAGACAGAAAGGTGTGTCACACTAATGGAGGTCCCGAGCAGAGGACGGATGCAACCTGAGACCAGGCGTGCACAACAAATCGTGCCGCAAAGAGGCAGACAAGTGTACAGTGCATCATGGCAACAGGGGAAAGGTCATCCACAGCACAGTGTCATGAAGTGACCTGTTAACCGGCACCAAGGTCAGAAGAAGAGTCCGTCTCACCCGATCACACTTACACTGTTAAATCCTCCATGCTAATTTAACTCGAATTACGAATGGATAAATGAACACTGAGGATTTTACTGTGTATTTTACTGTGTACTGTGTCTTTGTGGGAAAGAAATATCTCATTCTCACATTGTGACACAACGAAAGCTCATTCAACCTGTCGTGGCAATACCCTATGAAGGATCACAGTGGGGTGTATCAATGTGCACACATGTGATAACGACATGTTTATTGTTTACCTGATGCTGGAATGGACATCAGAACTCCCAGGAACTTGTTCTTAATGAGCGCTGATAGAAATGTTCTCTCTTTTGTGGCTCTGATGATGATAACAGAAAAGAGAGAAAACAGTGAGCATGAGAGACCATAGCAGTTCTCTGTAGATGCAAAGCAGTCATGAGCAGATTGAAGAATAGTGCCTTACTGCTCAGCATCCCCAGGGTCCATCTTATCGTATTTCTTCTTGATCAGGTTCCAGAACTTCTGCAGCTTTGGAACTTTCTTCAGCTCGTGCTGGAGTCTGGACTGCAGACACGACATACCGCCACATCAATTGAAAGTACATCCTTTTTTGTGCTACCAGATATATCATCATAACATTGCAATGCTTAAGCAATGACATATCACATGGCAGTTCGGGGAGGTGATACAAATGCTTGACATGGAGGTAAAAGGTATGAGAGCTTACTGGTAAGATACACGTCCACATAGGCAGAGATATGAGCTGCTGAACCTGCTCTCTAATCAAATCCACCTCCTAGGAGAGAGGGAACAAAGGAGGGAGGAAAATGGACGGCATGAGGGAGAGAGGGAGCAAGAGAGGGGAGAGACTTGTCAAAAGTATTGTTTATGACAGATTTTTATTGCACTCCACCAGCCCTTAATAAAAGCCTGCAACTAAAATATTTAGAGAGTTCTATCGGATACAATCAAAGTGCAATGGGCTATCACAGCAGATTTCAGAGTTAGATATCCGCAGTGGCTCCCTGTGGTTTAATGCGGCTGTGGAGACTACAGATGTGCATAAGCTGGC
This sequence comes from Gymnoscopelus braueri, assembly GCF_963280865.1. Taxonomy (NCBI): domain Eukaryota; kingdom Metazoa; phylum Chordata; class Actinopteri; order Myctophiformes; family Myctophidae; genus Gymnoscopelus; species Gymnoscopelus braueri. Next base: position 25,993,676 of record NC_137621.1, on the reverse strand, counting down.
CCAAGGCACACAGTCTAGTCCAACACTGCCACCTTGAGGATGCAAAACAGAATTAGTTATTTTTAACCTTATCTTGAGAGGGGAAGGAAAATGGCATTTTAACAAGGCAGTGGCTTTTCGAGTGTTGGGCAGCATTGGTCACTCTGAACGCCCTCCCTCGACTATGTTTAACTATGTTAAACTTAATGGACCATTGTGCCGATCATTTTCCAAAACATACCATGATTTGTTCCATTTTTTAAGCCACAAGACTTGAAAGACTAGAATCTTGAGATAGGTAATCCAACACTACATAGCATTGTGTGTTATAATTGTGTTGTAATATATTTTAAAGTGCAGATTGATTGCTGGTAAAGATTGTATCACGAATAAAGTTCAAACAACCATGACTTACTAACGGATTGAACTGTGCACAAACATGCTAGTTTAACCGCTAAGTAACACTATGAGAGAAATGGATGAGGGGAGTAGGGAAACGCAAGTGATTAAAGACTCACAGTACTTTGAAAGCGGACATCTGTTTTACAAACTAATCCTTTGTTAATTTAACAACAATGCACAACACTGATCTACACAATCACAATTACAGATAGTGGAACTATGAGCAAACAACGATGTGAAAGCACTCAACAGATCTACAAGCTCACATCATCACATTGTGATGTGACAAGATATAAGCTTGCAGATCAGCTATTTTAAGGGTCACCGTCATGCGACAAGGATTCACGTCTCCATTTGGTTCACTGACTTGAATTCTCTCCAAGTTAAATTAACAGTGAGGTTTCTACTGTACTAAGTTTGTTTCTGAAGTGCCCCGTCTTGGAGCTACAATGTGAAAACCTTATTTTTGTATATTATAGGCAGCACATTTGTTAAGTTGTAATGCACTGCAGAAGGATTTATGTTTATTACATTTGTACAATAGGTAGGCTAGGCTTATACCATGCACTTATTTTGGTTTTAAATGTAATATAATGCTAAGACATTTATATGTTAAGGAGTGATTATATGCACGTTAAAGCACTTTATAAATGAAAAAGGAGTTCATAATATATATGTGACTGCTTGTATTAAAAAGTAGCCATGTGCAGTAAATATATAACATTGAGATGCATCATAGAATTAAATCAAATCGTTAACAGGTGCATCGGCTGCATCGTAATCAAATCACATCGTGAGGCCAGAGAAGATTCACATACATGGATCATACCGGTATCTTACATGTATTGATACCGGTATGGTTCTTTAATGTAACTAACCGAAATGTATTAATTAAACCACACTCAAACCCATGTCTGAACTTCACCATACTAACAGTGCCTAACCTGAACCAGCTGCAAGCTATAACCCCTTAACTGCCACATACCAATCAAATGGCAAAGGAGAAGAGGACAGCTGGATGTCCACAACCTTTTATCAATCTCAGCATGAAGTAGAGATTGACGCTTCTATGTTCCCCTGTGACAGTAGATTGTAGTTTGCGTGCACATACCAGACTGTTGAAACAGTGGTCCAGGAAGACCAGCAGGACTGTCTGCTCCTTAAGAGTCAAGCCAGACTTGTCTCCTGCCAGCACAGCCTCCATCACACATTTGAAGAAGAATGGGAAATGACTGGGCTCCTTCTTGAACACCTGAGATTCCCACAGACAGTAGAAAATTGAAAACCATCACTTTGCTTATGCCTTCCTGAAATAGGGGGTGATCATGTAGTCTCAACATTTATATAAAATCTATCTGAGGAAACATCAATCCCCTCCTCCCCATTTCAGCTTCTTCAATGGGTCTAATGCCGGGTTTCAACAGCTGCACCAACTGTCTGTAGCCAAAGAGTTCATCTATTGTTTTGTGACCAATGCCCTACACCCCCCAACCAATGGCACTGTGCAACTGTTGAACCCCAGGATTACACCCACTGAAGAAGGCAAAGAAGACATTATAGCGAAAACAAAACAAAAAAATCAATCTTAGTCTCTGTCAAGGCTAGGAAGTGATCTAAGAGTGATCTTCCCAGCTATTTAACATAAATACTATAATTGTTAGGAGGACACTCGTACACATCACTTCCCAGAGCATTCTATATGCTGAGAGCTTGCTCTCTCTGCGCTCGAAAATGTTTACTTTCTGGGGGAAAGAAAAAAGGATATATACAGTAATACCTAAGGATCATCAAGCAGGAATTAGGCCTGTGGCTCTAGAACTTTAAATGTTGGAAAAGTTACCCTTTAACCTAGCAGGATTCTCACCCCTTTTAAACTTAATGGGGAAAGTGTGAGTTCACCAGATAATCAGGAACTAGTCTAAATTCGCAAATCAGCCTGCATTTCTTACCTCCCAGGCGGGGACGTTCTCTCTGAATTTCTCATTAACAATGCAGGAGATGGACATGAGGTAAGCATTGCTTGACACCTGGGGAGTGTAGTTCACCCAAAGAAAGTTCTCAAGATACTGGCTGAAAGGCAACAAAATAATATGTTAGCATCTGTAAACTAGTGATGGTGTAGGCTACTGAATTAAAGTGAAGGTGTCGAACAACTTGCCTGAACTCAAGCAGCATGATTTTTCTTATGGCGAACCTGAAGATATAAAAACAAAACAAAATCCATATGAGAGAAAAGTCTAAGAAAAGCAATGAAATGCTACAAAGATGTCCACTTTTTGTAGGGTAACCCAGAAGTTACGTCCGCCATACAGCAGGTTTGCATTGGATTGTAGATAAATTAAGAAAACAAGCAAAAAAGGCTTATGATATGAACACATTTTGTTCAACATAATAAATCTCTGCAAATCAACACTATTTTCTAATTTTCTTAAAGCACATAGTGGCTTCAACATTAACAGTTGAGATATTAACAGCTGAAATGTATTACGTCATAGACAAAAACTCTTAGAATTAGGCTTATGTTAACAACAGACATTATTTTCTGCATCAATTGAAAACCCAATGTAAAAAAGCATTGAACATCTGGCAAGGGGACCAATAGTGAACTCGCTTCAGGATTTTATGATTACAAAGCTGTAGCAGCCTATTAAGTAGATGAAGCAGCACAAATCAAAGAGGTTAAATTCCCTTACTTGGACTTAAGAATCTCCTTTTCATAAACATCTTCCAACACCTAAAAAGAATAGAAACAATGTTTAAACACTTATGTTGCCTTATGGCATATATGGAGGACATTGTTAAAAAACAGAACATAATTAGGTCTGATATTTGTTACAGTACTCATTCTAACAAATGCAAAACTGAATCACTCAGAAAACCAGCTAAGAGGCAAGTTTTAGGTTGTTCTGATTCACAGAATCAGAATTCTCAAGCCAACACCTAAACTAGATGTGATGATATGAGACTCTTTGTTTCCCCCTAGAGCTTCTTTCAGGCTAGGTGGTGGCTGGGTCGTCTGGGCGAGTCTGATGATCCAAGCCCCGAAACACCCAGTGAACCTAGGATACATCACTGATGATGTGTATAAGTTGCGTGTGTGTGGGGGGTGTGTGAGTGTGTGTGCGTGCGAGTACAACATGCTTGCACCCCGCGTTTATTAAGGTTAAGCCTGATAAACTTAGTTTATTCAACAGTAAGAAAACTAAGATCTAATATTGTAGATCTGCTATTTGTGGCACGGGACACCATTGTACGACGTAGTATAAATTAGGCATTTACAAAGCCATGCAAAAGGTTCCCAAGCACAAGAGGTCGTTGATTTCTAAATGAATGTGTAGGCTATTTGGTGTTAATGTTTATTGTTTACATTAGCAAAAATAATGTATAAACAAGTGTCTAGTAGCTCAACAACACAAAAGACTCACCTTTGGGTCAAAAGGTAGTTTATTCTTGGCATGGGGGGCCCAGTATTTATTAGCCAACTAAAACCAGAGACAAAAGAGACACAGGATAATAAATACATTAGAGATACATGATGCAAAATGATTATCAATTGCCACACGTTCACTGTGCTGTACACAGTATCACTACAGATGATGCATTATAGTATAATTGTACTTAATAATTGTACATACTTTACAGTGCTATCACTTCAGCGGGGTAATAAGTGTGCTCAATCTAGGCTTATTGAACATAATTGCAATTTAATATAATATAATGCTGTGGGTAAAATGATTGCAGATGGGGGGAGTCATTCATTATCTCAGTCCCTCACCAGTTGAAGGATAAAAAGTCCCACATTTAAATAAGCAAGATTCTGGCACTGACCTGGGCATAATAAGAATATAAATAAAATCATCTTGAAAGAAAGTAAACGTTAGTGTTCCAACACCTGACACAGTTCTACTGTGTTCACACAGTCACACTTAACATTTACCTGCGTTACATATTCTGCATTGATCTGAGAGACAGAGGGTGCAGCAGCTTTTTTGGCAGGGGTTTGTTTCTCCATGACAAACAGCTACAAGGTTCACTGCCCAGAAAAGAAGCAAACACCATAATGAAGGTCAGTAGCTATATTTCCTAACAACTAGGTTAACGTTGGATGGAGAGCAGTGGTGGAAAGTAACTAAATACATTTACTCAAGTACAGTATTTTTACTTTAATTGAGTACTTCAAATTTCCAATGATTTTACTTCTACTCCACTACATCTCACAGGAAAATATTGTACTTTTAGTAGACATATACTTATATACTTTGGCAATTTCGGAACAGCCGACCTACAAGCTCACAATGGGTCACTTTGCGATGCATTGTGAGCTTGTAGATCTGCCATTTTCAAATGTTTTTTTTATTTTATACATTTAAAAACTCGTGAAATGGGAGATTCTGCATAATGAGTACTTTCTACTTTTGGTACTACAAGTACATTTAGATACCAATACTTTTATACTTTTACTCAAGTAAAATAGTAGAGTAAAAAAGTAGAATTACAGACTTTTACTTGTAACAGAGTATTTCTACATTGCAGTATTGATACTTTTACTTAAGTTTCCACCACTGATAGAGAAACAAGACATGAGGAGAGAGAGATATAGAGAGATAGAGATAGAGAGAGATATATAGATATATATATATATACACACACACACACACATATATACACACACACACACACACACACACACACACATTATAAACAAACAATATATACACATTATAAACTAACAACGATATATACACATTATAAACAAACAATATATACACATTGTAATCTAACAATATATACACATCATAAACAAACAACAATATATACTTTATAATCTAACAATATACACATTATAATCTAACTACAATATTATAATCTAACTACAATGTAACAAGCATCACCATGTGACGCTGGTGTGTTTATACTGGCTAACGTTAGCGTGCTAGCACTTCTTAGAGAATAGCCAGGGATGATAAAAATGAGTCAAACACGTTTGGAGGTAAAAAATAGAGCCAAAGGGTAAATCTAATACAACGACATCACAAACCTTTAAGTTTCTTCGTTACAGCATCAGTTCAAATAACTCCTGCTGCTGCTACGCATGTAGAGAACCCAGCTTCAAAACGACTTGAGTGCGACTCACTTCCTGTATACGTACGTCGCGGAAGCACGTTCCCCTAGCAACAACACACATGCGTGTCTTTAGTTCCTACTTGGTTATGCAGTGATCGACAATGATGGAAATTGTGCAGTAGTGGAAGTGCTCAGATATTTTATTGAAGTAAAAGTAGCAATACCACAATATAAAAACACTCTGTTACAAGTAAAAGGTCTGCGTGCAAAATGTTACTTGAGTATAAGTACAAAAGTATTGGCATCAAAATATACTTAAAAGTACCAAAAGAAAAAGTACTAAAATGTTTGAAAATAGAAGATCTACAAGCTCACAACGGTCGCGATAGATCGGCTATTTTCAAATAGCCTATCTATAAAATAAGGCTTAAGTGTTTAATTTATGTTTTATAATGTAATCATTTATATCTGCAAAGTAACTAGTAACTACATTTTTCAAATAATTGTAGTGGAGTAAAAGTACAATATTTGCCTCTGAGATGTGGTGGAGTAGAAGTTAAAGTATTGGAAATTGGAAATACAGTAAATATAGGCTACCTGTATATAATATACCTGGAATAAAGTAAAAATACCTCAAAATTATACTTAAGTACAGTACTTGAGTAAATGTACCTTAAGTTATTTTACACCGGTGGTTTTCAACCTTTTTCATGCCCAGGACCACTAAATTGATATCCATTTGGCCGCGGATCTCCATCTGAAAATAATTTGTGCCAGGGACAGCCCAAAAGAGAAGATTTGTGTAAAAAAGAAAAGGGAAATTCTACAGAATTCTACAAAATTCTTCTCATGTGGAGAACCTAATCAAAAAATTAAGAGGTCAAATTGGCTTCCTTTAAAGAAACAGGTCCTGTTTTTCTTTTACCAGCAGAAAGACTATTGTTCAATCTGTAATGATGTTTATTTGATTATGGGGATACACTGTATATGCATGCTTCACTCTCCACACTGAAGCCTCTGGATGCAGTCTACCACAGCGCTTTGCGTTTTATTACTGGTGATGATTATCTCACCCATCACTGTATTTTATATGATAAAGTGGGTTGGCCATCTCTCGCAGTTCGTAGAGAGCAACAATGTATTTTATTTTTTTATAAGGCCTTGTGTGGTAAACTTCCTTTATACCTAACCTCGCTTTTGGAACCAAAGGTTACTGGTCACTCAACACGTTCACAAACACACATTAGATATACCAGTCCACGTAAGAGCAGTGAACAAGGAAAAACTCCATTCATGTATTATGCTCCACACAAATGGAACAAACTTCAGGACTCTCTGAAACTGGTGCGATTGGTCTCAATAGAGACATTCAGGGTGCTTCTTGAGGACACACTACATAGTGACTGTACCTGTTTCATGTAACACTGTTTATTTGCATCTGAATCTTAAATATCTGTGTTGTTATCCATGTCCTCACTGTATTGTCTGATTCACCGCCTTTTGCGATTATTTTAATGTTGTTTTATGCTTCTGCTTTTCTTTTTTGCTTTATTGTTAAAGTTGTGACATTGTAATGTGATTCAAATGTTTGTTATCAGGGCGTCCTTGAAAAAGAGAGCATGCTCTCAATGGGTTTCCTTGAATAAATAAAGGAAAAAAAAAGAAAACACTTATTTGAAGATTTTTCGAAAATGCCAAAAAATAGCAGATATACAAGCTCGCAGCGCGGCACTAAGTGACACGCTGCGAGCTTGTATATCTGCTATTTTTGAATAGCCAACGTATGCGATATGGATAAAGGGGTGAAAATGTATTAACACCTTTTGCCGGGGAACCACTCTGAACTTACCTCTGAAGGGCTTACCACTCTGAACTTACACTTGAAGGGCCTCCATGGACCACTGGTGGTCCCTGGACCACTGGTTGAGAACCACTGCTTTACACCATTGAAATTGTGAGTATAAATGAATATATCTAGTTGTTCATAAAATATTTAAAAACGCTTTGTCATCCACTGCATTATTTGGGTGAAAACGAAACGAACTAATGATGAAGTTTATAATTGTGGACTATAGGAATTCAAACTCAATGCAAAAAAAGACATTTAAAATCAAGTTAAATAAGCTTCATTAAATAAAATATCAGTTAATAAAATTCAACAAACTCACAATAAAGGTTCTTTTTTTAACAGTTGTGTAATTGATACACATTTTATTAAACATTTAAAATGTACATAATAATTAAATAGCATGCTCCATAATATGGAAGGAATAATTCCAAAGAACCATCGTTATCACTGACGTTTATGCGTCCGTTGGTGGCTTCTGAGATGTGCTGTTTGTGTGAATGTTTTGCCACAAATGTTACACTTGAAGGGCCTCTGGCCTGTGTGGATGACATAATGTCTTTCAAGTTTCCAGGGACTCCCAAAAGTCTTCAAGCAAAGCTCACAACAATATTTTGGGACTGGCTGAGCTGTTTTATTGTGACTTTCAGCTTTGCATTTATGACGCTGAACATCCTGCTCTGTCTCAAAACCCTCAGAACATTTGTCACACTGGACCATGCCGAGTGGCTTGCACCAGTAATCATTTGGCGAGTCCAGCCGGAGCAGATTTCCAACCACACCATTGCCACGTCCCTCACTGAACACCTTATGACTGTCTGAGTTAGCTGGAATCTCAGTGGCTTGAAATTCTGTTCCTATACTACAGTGTATATCATCCCTCATTCCCTGCTGTGAAGAAGTTAAACCTGCTAACTCTTGATTTTGGACCAGTCTCTGTATTTCAGAGGTAAGTTCAGAGGCAAATGATGACTGGTCAAATGGCATAGTCTGATTATGTTCTCCCCTTTGCTCACAATCAGTTTCCATATTCAGCTCTAGAAAATCTGCTGATGGCACTGCCAGCCCTTCAGAAGCCGGGGACAAATCGTCATTGATAACGTAATGGCCAGCACTGGTATACCATGACTGAGGATGCTCTCCCACGGTCTCTCCTTCATAACCAATAAGCTGAGCAGTGATAACCGTTTCAGGTGCATGGACATTATCAAGGCATCCATCCTGGGGATGATTGGCCCCTGTTACCCTTTCTTGGATATGATCTATTGCCATTTTGTGCACACGACTGCGCTCATGAACTTTCAAATGGATAAGCTGTCTGAATGTTTTATCACACAAACTGCATTTGTATGGTTTAATCCCATAGTGAGTGAGCAAGTGTCTGGACAGCTTGTATGGAGAAACAAAGTTCTTACGGCACATCCTGCACATGTGTAATTTCCTCTTATCACAAGATGTTTTGTGTTTGAACCTGGTCATCGTATTTTTACATTTTGTAATGGACTCTTCGGTCTTTGGAGGATTCTGCTCACATTCACCTTGAATGCCTGAATTGTGTTGTGCATATCCTGAACGTACCGTTTTCAAATATTTTTTCTGTGGTGGAACATAGATTCTGATTCTAGGGTAGGGCAGTTGTTGACTCCTTTCTTTTGTGTTAGTGGTTGTCCCTTGTTGCTGAACTGTCTTAGGGCGTCTCCAGATAAAGTGAGTTCTTTCATGGCCTTTCAGATGCACAGCCTGCCTAAACATTTTACCACACACAAGACACTGGAATGGTTTCAAGCCTGTATGGACCATCTCATGCCTTTGCAGTTTGGAAGGAGAAGGAAAGCACTTGAAACACTGCACACACTTGTGTTGGATTTGGTTTCTACTGTGTAAATGTTTAAGATTCTGCCTGTCCTTAACAGTCATTTTAGTAACCGTACTTGAGTGCAGGGCCTCATTTTTCTTTGTAGTAGATGGTAGAATATGCGTCTCTCTACTAGTGACTGATGACACACTTAACAGAGAACTGGTCTGACCGAGACGATTTTCTGACAATAAGTCAACGTCTGACACTGATTTATGTCTGGCATTGACTTTTTTTAAATCGTTACTTTGAATAAACACTCCTTGGACATCAGCTGATGGCCTTGTACTGCATCCAGGCAGACGAGATGGAGGACGGCTAATGTACAGCGATCGTTGTTTGTGATATCTGGACCACAGGTGTGTACGGTAATGGACCCTCAAGTGTGTTTTCTGACGGAAGCTCTTTCCACATGTCTGGCAATCAAAGGGTCTTTGTCCGGTATGAGTCAACATGTGCCGTTGCAGTTTTGACAGAGACGGAAAACCTTTAGAGCATGCATAGCACTGGTGCAATCTGTTCTTTATTCTCTGATGTGGGGTTTTGAATTGATCTGTCATGATCTTCTGGTCTGGTGATACACTCAACACAGTTTCTCGAAGATCTTCATTACTACTAATATTTTCACTCCATGTCTCAGGTTTAACAATAATGTTGAGGTCAACGGGACTTGCATAGTTGGCTTCAGGAGAAGAAATTCGTGGTTCAGAATTCATATACGTTTTCGTATGATCGGACGTAGTTGCCCACGTGTCTTCTACAGGATTACAACTTTGACTTTGACATTTTTGGCTCTTGTGACAGATTTGGTGACGAATTAAATTAAGTTCCAGGCGAAATGATCTGCTGCATGTAGCACAACGAAAGGGCTTCAGGTCTTTCTGTCTCAAATAGCCCTGCTCACATACAACCGGCTTACTTAATGTCTCACAGCAAACACCATTCTGCTGTTGGCTTTTGTCATTTACATACTTTTGGGGTTCAGAAGTTGCCTCTGATTTGATTCTGGAAATGCCCAGGTCTTGTGGAGCACTAAGGCTTATTTTGCACTGTAGCTCCAATTCTACTGATGAATTCCCTGGATTGTCTTGGCTGGAGTGATGCTGTAGAACTGATGATTGGGGTCCTAAATCAGCAGTTAGGCAGTCATTGTGAAAACTAGATTTGTGTCTTTCATTTCTATCACACAACTGTTTAGGCTCTATCGGGCTAAATAATTCTTTATGGCCTACACTCAAGTGGGATTTCAAGTGTGTCTCCTGTCTAAAAGCTTTCCCGCACAGGCTACAAGAAAAGGGTTTCTGACCAGTATGAATGAGAAAATGCCGTTTTAATTTGGATGGTGAACAGAATGTTTTTAGACAGGTAGGACATTGGTGTCTAAGAGTCATTTTGCCTCCGCAAGAGCCTAGGTTGTGTGATTTTGACTGCCTGTTTAAATAGCTCTTTCCTGAGAATGATTCTCCACCTGACCCACAGTCAAAGGATTTATCATGAACTGGCAAGTGAATCTGAAGCTGGAGAAATGAACTAAAGGACTTTAGGCAGACCTGGCAGGTAAATCCATTGTGTGTGAAGCACGCAGGATTATATAAAGTTGCAGAATCAACGTTATCTTGTGGTACCGAATCCAATTTCAATTCACCATTTGTGATATCGTTCTGAATACCTAACCTATCATTGACATGCAGCTTAGGTTCGGAATGGTCTTTCATCTCTGATGAAGGTGAACACGTGTCCAGTGGTGACATCTCCCTCTTCTGTCCAGGTGGGAAGGATACCGAGGAGGACGGCGCTGCGGCAGGAACGCCATCATATCTGTACTTTTCCTGAGTACGTTGTTCATTGAGGCTTGAAGGCAGATACTGTAGGCTATCGTTCAGGTTGTCGGTGGAAGGATTCGAAGGATGGACTCTCTGTGCATGAGACTTTAAATGCTCAGGTTGATTGAACGCATTCCCACATATTGTGCAGGTGAAGGGTTTCTGTCCAGTATGAATGCGATGGTGTCTCTGGAGCTTATATGGCGAGGGGAACGATTTTGCACAGATGGAACAATTGTGCATGTTTGGATCAGCTCAGATGCAACTTCTTCCAAGTTGATGATGAGTTGGTGATATTGCACCTAAGATGAGGCAAACACAACGTAATATCAACACAAGAATGGATAAGTGCAGTACAATAATGTTAAGTGTTGTAACATAGATTTAGCTTAAGTACTGATTGAGAATGTTATTCAGTAACAATATAGTAATATAGTAATAATATAAGCAATTTACACGACATTGCTCATATAACGCATTAAAAAACATTATGCACAGTATAATAACATTATAACAGTTTTATAAAACGTTGGCGTGTGGTTGTCAAAAACAACAAAGGTCAGACTTGCTAATGTGTTAGCACGGCTAACCCTAAAACGTTTACGGCTACCTTTCGTTTTGTGTAAATTAAAATACTTACACTTCACAGTTGACCAATAATCTCATCAGACCCAATTTAATCCAATCAAAATAAACTTCATTTCAGAGAAGAGCTTCATTGCTAGTCTTTCAAGCATAGCTTCCAAGCAGTGTTGCCAGGTTATGTGACAGAAATAAGCAGCCAGGTGTAGGAAAACAAGCCCAAAAGAAGCAACTTAGGCCTCATGAGCACTTTTAAACTTATTATGCATCGGCTATTTGAAAATGGACGATCTACCGATTGTAGATCTGTAGACCGATTGTAGATTTTCAAAAAATCTTGAAATAAAATGTGAAATATTTGTATTTTTTAAAATTCTTTTTTGAAACATTCTAACAACACAAATGCTCCCTGGCACAAAACGTTTTCATTAAAATATTTGAGAACCACTGGTTTAAGTAATAATTAAAACATTTGGAAGCAAGCCTACATAAGCCAGTACACCTAGAAACCAGCCCAAAAACAACGCAACCCGCAAGCAACTTTACAGAAAAAGAAGCCCAAAGTCGCTTATAATAAGCGGACATGGCAACACTGGTTCCAAGGCTCTTCTTTGACGTCACGTCAACAACAAGCATGTACGTCCTTTCTAAAAAGTTCGACTGGAAACATTGACGAGTTGCTTTTACGTTCGTTCCTGCCATATGGGGATGGGGACAGTGTTGCTGCCATGTCTGCTTATTATAAGCGACGTTGGGCTTGTTTTTCCGTAATGTTGCTTGCAAATATAGTTTTTTATTTATTGATTGAATACTTTATTAACATTTTTCCAAAAAAAGCACAGAAAGATCAGTTCAATACAAAAGGATGCTGAAAGGATTAAACCCAAGAAAGCACTATGGCTCGTTTCCTGATGTTGGCTTTCCTGATCAGCGGCACTCAAACATTTTCATGTAAGGACCCCCAAATTAATATGTATTTGTCCGTGGATTTATCTCACAAAACCTGGCAACGCTGGATGGGATCAACCTATTATAACTCTATGGGATCAACTCACCAAAGGTCTTTCAATATTGTCCTGTTTAAATAGTCCCGAGTAAACCAAATAAAAATGTATGTATATAAATAAATAAAACGGTGGTCTTTTGTTTAATGAATGTGGGTATTCCTCTAAATATGTCTTGTGTGCATGAGAATGGCACTGTAATGACAGCAGAACTGTCTTACTGTGTTGTTACTTTCTTATGACTATATGGCTCTCAACCTGTGGGTCGGGATCCCCAGGGGGTCCCCACAAGATTTTCTTTTGGCAGACAGTGAAGTGACAATTTAAGGACTTTTAAGACCTTTTTAAGACCAAAAAAATTAAGAAAAAAAGGTTATTACTTCCTCAAAAGTAATCAAACTATCCTATAAATTCAGGTCAAACATTGGCCAAATTGTCAAATAATATAAGAAGGAGGCAAAACTTGTGAAAACAGCCGATCTACAAGCTCACTTGCAAGCTTGTAGATCTGCTATTTTCACAATATTTATCTGTGGAACCTTGTCAAACCAAATTGAATGCCTACATTCCAAGTGCTTGTCAGGGTGGGGGGTCCCCAGTTTACATATGATAAATTTGGGAGGTCACGGCCTGAAAAGGTTGAGAGCCACTGACTTATGACATAAGTAACAACAGAAAGTTAAATGTACACTTTCTTAGCGATTAATACATACTGTATGTTTAGATGGATATACTGAAATAAAAATTCAAAGTACCATATGGTACAAAAGTCTGTAATTTTAGTTGTACTGTATTTTTGTTCTGGAGTAGGTTTCCATGTATACTAGTCTAGTATTTACTTTCATAATAATTAACTACCATCTAATTTCGTAGTAGGTTTTTATGAATTTACTGGGCAATTACTGTAATAGCCATTTCTCACGTCTTTCCTAGTATTTTTGATTGCCATGTACTTTTCTGGTAAATAGCTGGAAATTGGGAACAATAAAATAAAGGGTTACCGAAAGGTCGCACATGAAGAAGTTTTCAGGTAGCCTGCATTAATTTGTTCATGTCTAAATAAGCAGTAGTAGGATCTAGGTGGGAATCAGTGGGTGCAATCCATAGGTGGAATCAGCATCTCTTGTTGGTGGCAATATTTATATTAGCCACACGAGGGCAGCAGACTCCACTCAATAGCATGTGGCGTGGCGGTCAGGCTACACTACATATTGTCATTGTTGTGACCATGATGACTGGCTCTCATAATACTCGAAGGAACGAAAACAATACATAATGTCAAAGAGGCTCCAGAACATGAAAACAAACAAAACCACAGTCATAATGGGATATAGGCCACAGTTTGAAGAGGTGTCTAGGGCACCAAGTCAGCTTTTGAAATGGGTTCCCCTACCGTAGCCCACTGCCATGACTAGGAAGAATCACACACATCAGCCTGGAGGAGGTAGCACACAGTTAAAGTCCATGTGCCAGGCCACAATGACAAGGGCTGCAGTGCCGTACACTATGCACAATGGACAATGTTGGCCACAATGACTAGTTTCTGTGTAGAGTGGTTGCAGGTCTCTGATAGAAAATTCACATTTGACAAAACACACAAGAAAACTAAATGTCACCCTGTCTTTATTCATTCTTGAGAGGAAACACAGTGATGCAAAAGGAATGGGTATCTGCCGTAGGGCCACACTATGGCTTGGTTGAGGGTGCGATGATATACTTGTGGCTTCGCTTGTGTCTGTCTGAAAACAACATGATCTTAGTCTACTGGAAAAAGACATAATGGAGTGTTTACTGTGGTGAGCGACAAGTGGTTGTCTGGCTATGTGTGTGGCGCTAAACTTTAGCGGCTGAATTCTTACACTGACTGAAATGCTGACTATTTATTTTGTATTTATTCACATGAACTTTTAGACTGGTCTGTTATTTCACAGAGACAAAGTCCACACAGGCACACAACTCAATGACAAAAGCATCCTCATTCTCTTTTCTCTATTAAAACAAGAAAAGTTGACCAAAAAAACATCACTGTCTTTTCGGTGCAATCGAAAGAGGATAAAAACCCACTTAAGTTGACATTGAAACATAATCAATTATTTACGTCCTGTAACAATTTTGACGGTTTAATTTAATGTTAGTTAAGCAGTAGAAACAGTGTTTTGTCTTTATAAAATAATACTTTATCTTCTTATCGCATTATTGATGCAAGTCTATTTTCAATATTGGTGGAACACTTAAGTGGGAAAATGAGGCTGCTCTTGGTTTGATGTGTTGAACCTCGAGTGAACCAGTTGCATCATTCCATAATTAGAATGGGGGGGGGGGGGTGTCAAAATCTCCCACTGTGGAGGAGCCTTTAAACAGAATGGGCAAACATTAACACATATATTTATGGTGCTCTGGTTTGCTCACCCTCTCAGATAATTGCTTGTTTATGCTTTTCGACCCCCAATAAAAGTCTTCAGGCTCTGCTGGTTGCCTCTATTGTTCAATTTTTTGATAACAACAATGAACACAACAGCTAGATGTCTGAGGATCAATAGCCCACAGTGCTCCCGCCATCACCCAGCACAATGAAGAGAATAACTGGAGTGAAGACATTCCAATTCAGATCGTCAATATGGTTCATGATCTTTGAGAAAAGAAATGTTCCAGGACCAATGGTTAATGGTGTTGTTTTCCTCCCACTGCATCACAAAAATCCCAATGACACACACACACACACACACACACACTGACACACACACACACACACACACACACGTGCCCTGCAGCTGTATGGCGTAACGTCCCTCTCCCATTAACCAGGCTGCCTTAGAATCGATGGAGAACATAAAGAGGCTTAATCTTTTCAGGTGCTTGGTCGTGATTGCCTATTACACGATAATAACACACCTCTGTCCCATGGAGCATGAGAGGGAAGAACACAGTCACCTTACCCACCTACAGTACATAACACACAGCCACAAAACAGTCACCAAGTAAATCTATAGGTTTCCATATTCTGCACAGATGGTGTCAGCGGTGGCACGGCGTCTTTATGAGGGGGGAGTTAGCTAGCGTGCTAAGAGAGGCTCCATCGGACACAGCGGGAGATCCAGGGATACGGTTTATCACCTCATGGTGTGAGACTTCTGGTGTCTTTCCCCTGGAAGACCCTATAACTTTGTGGGCTCTGGTATGCAAGCCCTTTAGGTTACAGAGCTTCAACAATGCTGCACTCCAAGGCAGAGGAACAGCTGCTGCCATACAAGAAAGTCTGCTAGAGGACAGTGTATTACTGGTCCTGGGTGTTGGGGTATGTCACTGACCAGATCATATACATGCTCAAAACACCACATCATCAGCAAACATAGCTGTGCATTTAACTGTAGACACTGTCAACATTAATTGGGAGTATGTTTTTCTTCACATCAGGGGTATTTCTTTTCCTCCACATTTACCGTTCCGTTTAAAGGCCCTTAAGTTCTTTGGCAGTCCGAGTCTCTCGTTGAGGTACGGCCCATTGAATTCCAGCGCTGTGGATGACTTGAGTCCAGTTTGTTGACTCTGGACGTTTTACTATGCACTGAGCCAGCAGGACAGGTGGAGGATCTGGGAGTCAGGCAAGTCCAGGACCGGAACCAGAGACACAGATGGACTGGACTGGCCGACGATGCTTCTCAAACATTCCTCAAGACCTGGTGGGAGGGGGGTGTGCAGGATGGAAAGAAAAGGGTGGGAGGAAGGTATGATCAGAACTTGAAGAAGTGGTCTGCATGTTAGAGATGAGCATTAGGCCCCCTCAGGGGCTGCACTTAACCCTTAAACTAGAGAACACAGGCATATTTACAAATTATTGACATTCTTAAATCCTTGGCAGATTGCAGCCCCCCCACTTTAATTCCCTGCAGTGCAGACATATGGTCAGCAAGTACTGAACTCTTGAGCTACTGAAACTTCTCCCAGACCCACAAACAGAGCCATGTAAACGCACACGCACACACACACACACACACACACACACACACACACACACACACACACACACACACACACACACACACACACACACACACACACACACACACACACACACAAAGAGTGAGGAGGGAATAAGACTGCTGTGCCCTTTTGGACAATTGAGCAGCTTGCTGGGGGGTGTCTTGTGCAATGGATATTCCATCCCTGTTGTATTGGGACATCAGGAAACTGTGTTGGGACTGCTACTCAGCTTGAATGGAGCTGAGAGATTGTGTGTGTGTGTGTGTGTGTGTGTGTGCGTGCGTGCGTGCGTGCATGTAGGAGTGTGAGGCAGTGTGAGTGTGTAAAGGCTGTCTACAGATAGACAGTGCACATGTGAGAATTCATTGAGCGTCTCAGAGCCCAGTGTTGATGACAGTCTGTCCATTTAGCAGAGGCCCGCTGGGATGTCAGGCCTTTCCTCTCCTGCTCCACACAGTCTAATTGGTCACAAGTGTTCCTGTCACGCGGCTGGCTGTCCTGGCTCGTTTCTCCTGGTCTAACAGCATGTTGACCGGGGTGTGGTTACTGGCTTTAGAGTCAAGGTAGGAGAGCATGCCGTGAATATAACCGATATTCAAGCTGACGATGCCTTGCTTCGTATGAGTGTGAAAATAACTTGCTGAAAATAACTAATTTTCAAGCTAATTACGCCAGGCATCGTTAGCTTGAAAATCTGCTATTTTCGGCGAGCAACACTGCCAATGCGTCAGGGCAGGGGATAAAGGCAGACTCAACATCATCACATCACATCTGTCAATACATTAGTTGTGTACACAGTTACATGTATCTAATAAAATATATGTCAAAATGTACCATAATTGGGACTTTTGTTCATCATTTCAGTAATGGCAGCCACAGGTTCCACCAAGTTCTGACACTAATGTGAACTTGTACAGAGGGAAATGAGGACAAAAAGGTTGCAAGCGCTGTTCAGCACCATTTAATAAGCCCCATCCTCTTTCATTAGAAACAGACACAGCGTGCCAAACAGCTACACAAAGAGCCCACACAGGCTAATTAGCTAATATGCGCTACAGCTTAAAGTGGCCCCCACTGAACACTGGGCCTTTTTTTGGGAGCGATATTAAAAGCCTAAATATGTGTTATCTGAGCAAGAGGTACACTCTGGGAAGCGGTATCCTCTGGAGATGACTCGAACACATCGAGCCAGAGAGATCACAGAAAGGGGGGAGATGACATTAGTGGAAAAGACACACAACGTTAATCAGCCCTCTCTCACACAAGGCCCGTTTCATATCAGGACTTTTTAGTCTCCGTTAAAGCATAGGAAATAATTGCACGATTGCTCTGTTTGAGTGTCTTTGCCTTTATCTGAGAGCTCACAGGAGCTAACGTGTGCATGAGACTGGAGAGGGTGAAGGTGACCGTGTGAAGTTATTCGATTTTTTTTAGCATTTCTTTTATGATTCTGCGAGACAGACGAATGAAGAACCGAAAGAGACTTTACTTCTCAGCTACTACAAACCTGTGACCACTTCCCCATCCTACACCACCCCAACTGCCTTCCCTTGGTTTCCTGACAATTCCCTTCCCCTGGTCTCCCAAGCCCCCCTTTGGGCAACATGGGGAGTCTCATTGAGAGGCCCAGTGGACAGAGGCCATTAGACGGATTCTAAAAGCAATCACATTAGCAATGGGATGGAACTAAACCATCTACCCAAGGGTACGCGCCATTATTCTGCTTCATGGCAAACACGCAGAGAGTTGAAAAGCCTGCTGTTAAATCTCTCTGTGTTTCAAACACCAAATCATTACTAATGCTCACAACACCCTTTTCAGCAAACCACCAATGGCCATTTTAGTTGGACCTGATTAATATAGAAATATTGTAAGCCTAGACGAGGAGGGGGCGGGGTGATGGTGGTGGCGGGGTGCAGTGCGGTGAAAAGGAGAGAAATGGGGCTTCTTGTGTGAAATTTCCTGATGCCTGCTGGGCTTAGGGGGCTTTTAAGCTGTGGCCGAGGCCCAAAGCCAGTGGTTTTTAGTTGTGCTACACTGACTTCCAAACTGGTTCAAATTAACCGGTAAACGAGGTGGTAATTAGCAAGTGTTGGCTCATGAAAATTGTTCATTTAGGCCAAGGAGAATGAATGTGGCAGAGAGGCTGGGTGTGTGCAGTAGAGCTTACAGAACATCATATAGTACTAAGTACTGATGTAGCAACACAAGCTGCTGTACTGGTACTATAACCTGAACACTGGGCAATATGTCAATATTATGTCCATATTGTGATATAAGACTAGATATCGTCTGCAATTAGGATATTGTAATATCATAATATGACTTAAGTGTTGTCTTTTCCAGTTTTTTATCACTTGCCTTATTTTATACTTTCAAAAATGAAAATAACCAATGATGTGCTATTTTCGCTATTTTTCAAAATGTAAAAAAAAAGAAAAAAGATTTCGTCACAATACAGATCAACATATTTGGTCTAAATATTGTGCTATTTGATTTTGTCTACATGGCCCAGCCCTACACTGTACTATTCAAAAAGCACTAAAATACATTCGGGCTTCTGGAGTTTATAAGGAAACTGGCCATAAACAGTTGCATCACTTGTGGTCCACTTCAAAATATGTTTCAAATATCTGCCAAGTATCACTGAATAATCACACTATGCTCGATTCCTCGTCCCTGCAATTATGTCCATCCATCAATTCATCCACCCTGCTCTAAATGATTTTACAGCATGAATGAATGGGTGGCACCTACAAAGTAAAAGGTGAGGTCTGCAGGGCCCCTGAATCTTTCTGTCGTGAATAACACATTGAGACAAGATGTTTAAAGGTTTCATTCAAAGCATATGTCCTGTCGATCAAATGTGAATCCTAACGCAAGTAATTTCTTTTGTGTGTGTGTGTGTGCGTGTGCGTGTGCGTGTGCGTGTGTGTGTGTGTGTGTGTGTGTTGGTGGGTGCAGTCACATTACGCTACAGTGTTTGGCAGCAGTCAGTCGTGTGTTGGTGACAGCTAGCGCCAGAGGTGTTACTTTTCCCCCCTTTGACTTTTGGGATACATCACCCAGAGAGCGTACGCTGTGCCGGTGACCCATAAAAGAGCCCGTGGGTGAGCTACCAGGGACTGGCTGTGCGTGCAGGGGAACGTAACAGATTCCAGTTCAATGATGAGTCAATATCTGGCTTGAGGGGAATGGTCTGTGTGGTATAGCACAGTTAATAGGGAAATAAAGTAAGAAACACATTTTAAGCATGGTTATCTTCCTTTGTTAGATGGAAAATCTTTTTTCTGTCTATGTTCCCACTGACCCAGTATCAAAATTAACGGATTGTCCAAAAATGTCTTATGAGGAAAATTAACTATTTTAAACAGAATGTTCCATAGGCTGTGTCTTTCCACTACAGGGACCTACAGGAAGAATAACAATTGGAAATCCTGAGGAATTTGTCCACCACATAAAATGCTTGTTGTACATGCTTGTGCCCTGAGAAACATTAATTATAGTCCACATATTAAACTCACATTTTATGGTATGTTTTTGTCCTCTCTAATTTATAAGACTGTCTTAGTGGGCAGTGACCATAAGAGACTGGGAGTGACATGCGACATATAAGCCAGACTCAAGCTAACAAAGCCGCAAGTACAAGATAAGTGCCTTCGTCTGCACTAGACAAAGAGCACTCCATAATAAACATTTCAAAATTAATTTGGATGTCACGCTTGGTGTGAACTTAAGCAGTTCTCTGCTCCCCCGAGATCCTCCGAGCAACAGTCACAGACAAGATTGAATTATGATTATATAATTAGGTGACAAAACAAAGAGCACTGTTTGTGCTCACACGTACAAACACATTCATCCCAAATAAACCTATCCTTATTCCTATTCATCACTGGTGACCATAATTTCATGTCCCCTTCATAACGACGACTAATGCTGGAGCTAAAAATGACAGTAAGATGACACGGTTTGGCATGGATTCAAATTGTTTTAATTGATTGCTTCAGCGAGGACATGACGGGCGAGCCTTGCTTTATAGATGTTCTAGTTGCCCTTTTCTCCCCTCAGACAGAGAACATCTCTCTGGATAAAACACATACCATTCCATATTTGCCTTGATGAGGACCGAGAATACTGAGAGAGGAAGGCGGTGGCATATAAAAGTATAATGATGACAAAAGAGCGTGCCAGCTGCTCTGGGCTACCATACACAATGCAGAAACAACAAACGGCTCACAATAATTAAACACGGAGGAAGAAGTGCAGATCCTCCGGAGAGTCTGCTTCCTAGACTACTTGGCGGAGTTTACTTTGGATAGTGTCACCTTCAACTTTATTTGGAGAGAGAGAGAGAGAGAGAGAGAGAGAGAGAGAGAGAGAGAGAGAGAAACTCCAGGCTCTTTGCTTTGTGTATAATGTTGTCACAGAGGTTAAGAAAGAATTTGGTAGGAAGACAAATTTATATTTAACCTGCCATTTTATACTAGAATATCCACTTTTAGAGACTAGTGCTCTTAACATATTGCCAGGGGCACTGTCATTGTGATTATGCCTGTACAGCCTGGTACACTAGCATCCCTAAGATCCTAAAAAAAAAGAAGCTACAGACCTTGCTAAATAAATTAGGTACGGTAGGTTGATTCTTAAACTCCACCCCACATCTCCCAGCTCATATTATTAGCCTCAAGAGGCTGATAGTGGAGGAGAGAATAACACATATTTAAATGTGTATGGTCCACATGACTGTAAACAAGGTGGTGCCCAAATATCTAGTCATTTAATTTTCTAGGTTAGTAATGTATTCCACCAGGGAGGGAGTTTCCACAGACTTTGTACCTTGCCGATTCAAAAGCTGCACGGGAAATAAGGTTTACAGTTTACACACACATTTCCACTCCACAATACCACAATGGAAATTAGCTTTCAAGGTTTTTTGCGTTTTATCCTTTTGACAGATATGTACAAATATGTATATGCATTTTTGTCAATAAAAACATAAATCAATCAATCAGTCATATGGTCACGCAGTGACAATAGCTGTTCTACTAGCTTACAATGCATTGCAAAGTGACGCGTTGTGAGCTTGCAGATCTGCTATTTACGCAATGTTTGAAAATGTACTATAGTGACATGCCCGAAATAGGGATGACAGGTTGAAAGTGGTTAATGTAACATAATCTGACACTTAACCTAAGCTTAAACATTAAATCATGTCAACATCGTGTAAAGTCAGTGAGCTGTGTGTTGTGATATGTACTAACATACCTGTAGCAATCTGCA
Organism: Gymnoscopelus braueri; assembly: GCF_963280865.1. NCBI lineage: Eukaryota > Metazoa > Chordata > Actinopteri > Myctophiformes > Myctophidae > Gymnoscopelus > Gymnoscopelus braueri. The sequence continues at coordinate 25,971,860 of NC_137621.1, read as the reverse complement.
GTGCCAAGGAGTGGTCAGACTTATAGAAGACCCTGGCGCACAGCGGCGACAGCACAGTCTCCATCTTCTTCGTGGTGTTATTGAACATTGCACCGATTGCCCCCAGTGCATCCTTCACGTCTAAGACCTCAAGGTCAGAGTTAGGTGTAGCATGGGCCAGGGAAAGGGAAAGTGTAGCGCTCTGGCTGTCACTGGACACCACAGTTTGGCATTCTATCAATCCACACCCCAACTCTGTAGTCACGTGACAGGAAGTCCTTTCTCTGGGGTCATCTCGGACGGCAGTGACATGCAGCTCAACGGATGCAGCCTTGGGTAAGGCAGGCACCACAGCAACCAGTAATGGACTCTGGTTCTCTGGATCCCCAAATGCGTCCTGTAAGATGGAAACGCGTTTTTCAAAACTTGTTGGCAAATGCTGTTGTCACAAGGTACAATCACATTTTCTCCTGCTGAGATACCTGCTGTAGATAACAGAAAAGAAACTAACAAAATTCTCATCTCATTTCACCAAGATGGGATTTTCTCTTGCAAAATACCAATTAACATGTGAGATTGCAAGGTAATAATAGGGTGCTAACAATTTGACAGGAAGGCAGGGGCCAGGGTCTACAGACACCATAAACAAAATGCATCAATGTATCCATTGTTTGTGAGTGAAATCGACAGACATGACAGCACCCACCAAACATGGCTTTTCACCTTTCAATGAAGATCATTCTCAGAATGTTGTGTCAGTCTTACACCATTTCACCTAAGACATTTAGTGGAAAACTGCCTCGATTCTATCTACAGAGTAAAAATGTCTTCATTTTTCTCCTCTACTATGGGCCATTATCAGCAACAAAATGTCTTGCAGCAGTGTACAATGTGGCCCTCTAATAATACTTGGTGGTAGCTTCATCTGCTAATGGGAGAGAAATGAGTGTTTTATACAACCGTCATTTCAGTTGGAGTCGATAGGGCAAAAACACTTAACCCCCTTTTCAATTTGCTGGATCAATTTTCATCCACTTACACCCCACTTCGTAAGTGCAGAATAATAACGGGTTACATACACTTTATTTTGAAACTCACTCTCAAAAAAAGAGACATCATTGACAAGAGCAGACAGCAGCCTCTTTTCCCCTTTGACAGACGAACCCGTCATGACCCAATCCACCAGTCTCACCAAAGCAGCACTTACCTTCAGATTAAACTTTAGCCACGGCCTAATTGTGTATCAACAGCTAACCTCTCACCTTTGAGAGTGAAAAACATTGCGGGAGCACAGTGAGTGAGTGTGTGTGTGTGTGTGTGTGTGTGTGTGTGTGTGTGTGTGTGTGTGTGTGTGTGTGTGTGTGTGTGTGTGTGTGTGTGTGTGTGTGTGTATTAATGTTAGAGGAGGGTAAAGACTTCCTTCGTCCACTACAGTGTGCAGTGATCAACAACAACTGTCACAGTGGCGAACAATAGCCGTGTCATTGTGGACCTGTTGGCGTGTCGGGCAAAGTGACAGCACGCATACACACATCTCTGCTTTGATAAATGTTAGATTAGCGACTGGCACAAGCTAGGTATTCTCCTGGAGGGGACAGCTCGCCCACTTGTCAATAGAGATTGCCCAGGATGCAGGGAGGCTGGGGAGACTCAGCCAGGCTTAAAGGCCACCATGCAGGCCTTGCAGGTACATCACCAGACCAGCCATCCACAAAGAGATGGGAGTGATCTTGGTGTTGTGCTGCAATCCTACCCCTGCCTGTTTCTGGATCTTATATTGACAACACATTTGCTGACTTTATCATTATTATTATTTTCTTTCAGGTATGTCTTTTTTGTTATGACACTCCCCTAGACTTCCATTGTAAATGAAGAATATTCATATAACATTCAATTGTTTATTGCCAAAACCAACATACAGTTGCTCTGACATAACAACAAGAACAAGAAGAATGCAGAAGTAACGCTTACAATTGGATGACCAGTAGTTCCAAACACTACTTTAGAGTTCCAAACATTGAATCATCAAAATGGGTCTTGGAAGGACATGCAACACAGATCTCCAGCCGCAAACGAACTAGGGACGATGATATAATGGATGTACTATCTGGTCAACTACTGTGCCCTGGTTATTGACTTTTCGTTGCTGAGGTGGTTTGGTCATTTATTTATAATTTCATGCATCCAAATACGTGGTACATTTCTGTGTGAATATGGTGTGCTTGTACTGTATGTGTGTGCATGTTTCAAGCACTGACTGTGGTCAGAACTTTATTATTACAGAAAGCCTCTCTGCCCGGGGATGCCAGAGGGGTAGAACTCCAACTGGCTGACATCCCTGTCTGACCAGAAATCATTTATTAGATTAATCCAATAAAATAAAGAGGTGACAAATCTTGATGCATGGTGGAGTTAAGTGCTGGAGTGGCAAGTTGGAGGGCTGGCTGGAAGGTGGCTGTGGCTGTGGCTGTGGCTGTGTGTGTGTGTGTGTGTGTGTGTGTGTGTGTGTGTGTGTGTGTGTGTGTGTGTGTGTGTGTGTGTGTGTGTGTGTGTGTGTGTGTGTGTGCACGTGAACATGTGCTTGACAGGTCTGTCCCACTGTACAGCAGTTACTTAAGGCAATCCATCTCATTACTTCATCCCCAGTCCAGTTCCAGCCCAGTCTCCAGGCCCACTCCATCTACAGGCAGCCAGCAGGTAAAACCCATGAAGTCTGGATCTGCTGCGTTCAGCTCTCTACATTGATGGGGTGTGACCTGCTTCTCTTTATGTTTGTTTTTTTTCCACTCCCCCCCAGCCCCTCCTTGAACCACCCCCCCCGCATCCAGTTTTCCCTCTTTCTTTTGCCCGTGCGCCTGGAGCGTGCAGCCGGTCGGAGGGCCGAGAGGCGTGAAAGCTGAACGGTAAACACGGTAATAAGGAAGTGGTGTAAAGGCGGTGAACAGCGGGGAGCTGATGGGGCCTGGCCGCTTAGCCAGTTCCCCTACATTTCCTGCCCAGCGGGACGCCTTCAGCGTGTGGCTCTGTGGCTCAGTGCTGAGCGCCGCCAGTCCCCATAATATCCTTTCCCACTTTATTTTTTCCCCTCTCTCTCCCTCTCTCTCTCTATCTCCCTCTCTCTGTGCACTCACTCCATCTCTCTATTTGAGATTCCACTCCATAGCAAAAGTCTACGCCATTTGTATAAATGAGACACACAATGCCATGTCTGTTAAGCAGTCCTTTTGCAGCGAGAGCTGCAGGGCATGGGTCAGGGGAGCTTTTAAGGGCATGGAGGAGGCTTACAGGAAAGGGTTTGATGATTCTCCTGCTTAAACAGGAGAATGAATAACCTATAGTGAAAACTTGCAGTTAATAGAAATAGAACACAATCTCCAAGGCATATTCTCATTAGTAACAAATTTACTTCACAATTTTCTAGTACTATCTGTTCTTATTTACTGTCTTCCAGCAGCAGAGTTTGAAACAGTGAATACAAAATATTAAATATAATATATGAATGCCTGCTCAAACAGTAACAAATAATCTACAACAAAGCAATAGTTGACATATTTTTGAAACCTGTCATTGCTACAAGAAGTGAAGCCTGTTTAACAATTATCGACGTATCACACAAACACCTTGCTATTCATCTTGTACACACACACACACACAGACTGACCTCGCGGTTTGATTCACCGTAAATACGATTTCACACTTCTAGCAACTCCAGCATGCTCCCAATTAACCCTGCAAGCTTCCTCATCCACCTGATTTGAGAAATTATCAGCGTAGAATAACAGGCATTGGTGTTCCTATCAGTCATATGCACGCTTCAATGCTCAAATATAACAGTGAAGGTCCACCACCTGTATTTTACACGTACAGTAATGGGAAAATTAAGAAATGTTGTTAAAACATCAACAACTGGAATCTATCGTCATCCCTGACACATGCTTTATTAAAGTTTTCTTAACAAATGTGTGATACCCAAAATCTTTACTGAGATGTAGTAACCTTCTTAATATTCCTCAAATATTCCTCATAGTCTAACCTAAAAGAACCAGAACCCACTTTCAGCATATTACTGTAGGTAAATTTAAAAAATCACCTCCAATCCAATGCAAAACTATGGCTCTGGTCAAGGTGTATTTTTGTTTTGATCGGTAATGGCAATTTTGAACTTGGAACAGATGAGGGAGAAATGTGTTTACTGTTTAGCAGCAGCTACAATGTTGACTTGGACCCCATTCTCTTATCTTTTGAGCAAAGTAAATGAGTGACCCTGCTCACGGCGACACATGTATTATGTGTTGTGTTTCGGCATGCTCAATGATGTGCTGAATCAGCCTCATGTACAGAATGTCCTGGCACAAGGCTCTTAAAAAAGGCAGAGAGTAGAGCGGGGAAAGACGGCGAGCTGAAAGAAAGCTACTGCCCCCCCCCCCCCCCCCCCCGAGCACGCCTGGGGCACAGACAGGCGCGTTTTTCACTAACTTGGACCGGGGTCCAATGTTGGTAGAATCTATGGTGGCAGACGGTGAGTACATCAGAGTCCAATCCCTCTGGACGAGGTGAAGTGTTCAATGCCACTTCCCCGGCGCAAAACCGGGCGGGGGAAGCGTACAGCCTCCTCCCGCGCACAGGTATCAAACCTGACAAGGACGCGGTAGCCTAGACAGGGAGGAAGAGGGATAAATGATGTCATGTGCATGTCTAATTCTGCCCTCAACTCTACTGATGGCGAGGAAGGAGAGGTTTCCCCATCTTCCTACGCTTATGTGTGGCTCGACACCGCCTCTCCAGATGAACACAGCGGACCCGTTCGCTGTGTTGTGATGCACCAAGTTAAGTGGGAAGTCGGTTGGATCAGCAGATCTCCAAAAAACATCAATAAAACCGCAAATTCCCATATATGGAGTTCTTAGATTGAATGCCATAGGCATGCCATACTTTCATGAAAACAATAGCATTTAAATATCATAAGACGTATCTATCATCATCATCCTCATCATCCTATAAGCCACCTAATCTCTGTCCACAAAATAAATATCTGTCCGCAAATCTGTGTCAGGGAGCGATTAGCCTCGGTGCCCTGGCCTTTTTTTTGGGCTCAAAAGTAGGGAGCAAAAGATCCCAGATTTGGGCTGTGATCCGTAAGCCCCTCCCAATTGACGTTCCATTTACTCTTTGCCTGCCACCGACGAGACTTCTCGTCGGATTCTGCTAAGGTGCAGCCTGCCGCCGACGAGAAAGACGTTTTTTTTTGTGTTTTCAGTGGTTTTCCACCAGTTGGCGCTGTTGTAAACCGTATGAATGATGCTTTCACTGCCTGATGACGTCAGACCCGGAATTGACCCAGAAGTTTAAATAAAAGGCTTGTTTACTTCCTGTTTATTTCCTGTTGCCGTTCCTCTACGGCAAAAACAAGCTGGATTCAAACGGCCACAGCTGTGCAAGGGATTACCCTGTGTGGATACATATTTTTTTCCTCTCTTACGACAACCCTGTGCGTGCAATGAGGCGATGTCTGTGAGGACGGAGGTCACAGAGAATATTCCATGATTTTTCAAATGTACAATAAAATCGACCTTTTCTCTGGCAGTGGTGGCACACTGTTACACTATTACTCTGGCAGTCAAAGAGATTCTGTACACAGACATTGTTTTTGCGGACATATCTTTTTTGCAGACAGAGACTTGGTGGCTAATAGTATGATTTTGATGATATGATGTTGTCCCCTCAGCCCTAGACCACCATCTGGAGATAAAACAGTAATGAAGACAGCAATTTCACTTTTCCATAATTAAAGTCATACTGTGTGTCTGAGTCATAGTGACGTGGCTGTGGTCCACCTGCCCACCAGCCCGTCGGCCCTCACATTAGCCAATTTTAATATAGGATACTGTTTTTTTGTCGCAAGTGTCTGTCCAACACATGCAGACACCGGATTTTTGTTTCAATTCTGGGAATTTCCATTTTAACAGAGAGACCATAGTTGTCGACATAAAAAACCCACTGAAATGAAAGTTACACAATGTGACTTAAAGTACCGGGACTCATTTTATTATATATATTGGCACTATGTGCTAAAAGAAATTTTGAGACCTGTGTGGCCATACAAAGATAGTGAAATGAATCACTACCTACAGTACTTCTGGTTTCTGTCTCACAGAGCATAGAAAGATGAAGATGATCAACAATATTTGGACTCTCAAAGTTACATCATATCCAGGCAGCTATACAACACAAGATTCTACAAATAAATGAATATTGCTTTAATTAAATGTAATTTGGAAGTTTAATAAGAGATGCCGGTTCCTATGCTAGTAAGTTTTGCAGGTTTTGAGCAGCCAGCTGGGGTGGTGGAGCTTACGTTTGTCCCTCTCTGTGGGAGCTGTGTTATCTCTGTTTGACCGGAGTTAAATATTCTCATTACACTCACTTCAAATGAACACTGACGCTTTGTGTAATCCCTACCCCAGGGAGTGAGAGCATTGCACTGGGTTAGGGATGAAACAGAAGGCCCCCCTACTGTAGCCCCTCTCTCTCTCCACCTCCCTAATACCACCCCCATCCTCCATCTGCACTAGAGAGTAGAGGAACGAGGGACACAGAAAGAAAAAATGGATGTGAGAGAGAGGGGAGGGCGTTAGGGGAGAGAGGAATACTTGGAACTCCTATCCAGACAGAGTGGGAGGTCGGGTTAGTAACTGAAGTCATCTCTGTCCCTGAGGGAGGACACCAGGTTACTTCACCTGTTTACAGGTGACATACCCATAGCTGTCAATCACAAGGGCTTCATCCTTTGAAGCCATTTGAAAATGAGAGCTGCTCATTCTCCTTGGTGCCAATGTGGGGTCCACTGGATGAATATTTAGACTTTCCAGGGACATAACTCAAAGAAGTGCAACAGATGCCCAGTTCTGACCACCTCACCTCAAGAGACTAGCCAAACTCATCTCAAACTAGACATGTGATCTGAATCTGCATGCTAATTTGACATAATACAAAACCAACGAGGTGATATGGTTAATAAATAAATAAACTCAAACTAAATTATTAACCGTGTTAGCCCTAACCAGGAATTACCGGTATGGAACCAGGCTTTTGCAGAATTGGCACAGAGTCAAAATTCTACTATTCTAAACCTCCCAGGAGTCGCTCATCTCCAGCACTTTCCACCACAGAGCAGGGAGCGACATGTTGGAGGAGGGTTCCATCCTCTCTCCCCAGACCCCAAATTCCCCAGACCAGACAGACATTACTGCAGGACCTGTGGGGAAGCTTGATGCCCCTATTAGTCATAGAGCAGCAGTTGTAGCTGGGGAGAGGATGGGGTGGAGGGAGGTGTCAGGGGTGCGGGGAGGGTGGAGGAGGTGGAGAAGAGGGTATAAGCTGCTCTGAGAGTTGAGCGGAGCTCTAAAATGGTGTGCGGGGGCAAAGGATTAGGGAAGCTCTGAGGAAGACATCTGCTTCTGTGCCAAGCTCCATATTATCAAAGACACCAGTGTTTCCCACATCATCAAGTTTTCATGAGCGTGCTCACTGGTAAATATCAGACGCAGCGGCATGAGTCTCAGAGGACGAGAGAGGAGGAGAGAGGCTAGGAACTTTGGCTTATTTTGAAAGTACACTTGACACACACACAATTCTGAAAAGTGTTTCTGACAAGCATGAGTACTCAATATATTTTCTTTGCTCTTGTTATTTTAAGTGTGACGTTGAAATGTGAATATTCCTACTTTTTGATGCTTTGAATACCACTTTATTCTGTGTGTATATTTTCCAGGGATACGTGTGATAAATATTTCATGGGCATCTAGTAACGAAACAGCTAGATGTGGCATGTCCATCTCTGTCAGAAACAGGTGCATGGGAAAATTATTCAAAACCATGGAAATCTCTTCTGGTCACCATCACTCACCTTTTCTCGGGCGGCTCTCAGACTGCTCTCCCAGACTGCCCTGATGACGGGAACATCTTGGCTTCTTGTGGCATAGATATGGGCCTGGAGAACATGACCCAGGGTCAATCCACTGATCACAGCGTCCAGTACTTTCTCCACATGGCTAAAGGACAGTCGAGCCTGCGTCCTGATGCCAGCCTTTACCAACTGCATGGTACAGGGGACCAAAGCGATTTGGCCTGCACAGAACACCAACTCATCCACCTGTAGAGGAGCACACACACAGTAGAAATATCAATGTTACTCCGGTAAGAAAGGTGACACTTTAAGGTTAATGATGCCATCCAACGTATTGAGCACTTGAACTTCATCGTGGCACCCCTGAACACACAAATGCACACAGGGACACGGACACACACACACTCTTGTGTAAGGGAATAAATCTCTACTACAACAAATCAATCCGTTGCTTGAAACTCAATTACAACCTTCCACAGAATTGGTTGCTGGTATGGTGGGGAAGAGCTGCAACAGCTTGGCTTGTGATGTCAAACATGATAAATGCAGTCATCCCCTCGAATGAATAGCCTGTGAAGATGTTGTGGAGTTCAATATCGACAGAGGATGAGATGAACATTTATTTATTTCATTTCAAAACCTGAATGTAAACTGCATAGACGCACAGACACAAGCACCATTATAGACATTCTATAGAAGTGATAATGTTTTGAATTGTTTACTCTCTAACTAGTCTGTATATTAAACTAAAGGGTTGGATTTAAACTTGAAATGAAAGGTGATAATCACTCAATAATCAAACTAGGTGTAAGAAACAAGCCACAGACTTCCAAAATAAATGTAATCAAAAAAGCACAACTTCATCAGCAAGGTGCAACAATCAAATTAACATTAATTACCAGCTGATGTTTGGAGAACAGTGCACCAATTAACAAGTTCCAGGTCCCTCCTCATTTTGCAGTATCTTATCACCAGTAATACTCATTTCACAGCACTAAAATAAGCAGGTGTTTCTGAGTGGCATGCCAGCATACCTGTTATTCAAGAGAATAAGTGGTCATGCGATAATTAGCCGAGATTCTATGTTAAATGCCACTGATGGAGCTAAAAGTTCCAAAATTCAATAAAAAATAAATGAATAAATAAAAATCTATCTGTTTAATGCAGAGAGATGAGTGGGGATGAACAGTGGTATTGAGGAGGTCAGGTCTTTAGAGACCCTTGTAAGGTTGCCAGTGTTGGAGCTGCTGGACAGTCACTCCTGATCAATGCAAGCAGCTGTGGGTGACATGTTGTTAATTGGCAGCCAAGCCCCGGACCCTGGGGTCTGAATGGACGTGGACCTCCAGGGAGGATCAAGGAGGCCTGAATCAATTGATACACGGCTCGAAACAAGGTCCTTAGCTGATTAGCAAAGGCACATCCACGGGTATCGTGTTTCACAGGCAGATTACCAGGGTTAAAGTGTGGACCAGAGGTATTACTGAAGGCTTAGCACCTCCTAACCCAAACTCCCGGAACCCCCCCCCCCCCCTTCTCCCTCACTTGGTAGCATGTCAAGACACAACTAAAACCTGTGTCAATGTAGGTATGTTATGGACAATGTTGTTGTATTTAATATTTCATATCTAATATAATATTGTTTTCCCTTTCTGTAATTAAAAGGGTTTTAAAGGATGTCTGCAAAAAAGAAAGAAGTAAAAAAGGAGAGAAAAAAAGATGCTAGCTACACAACTGTTTAGCTGGAGGGGCGACATGGTCACGGCCATTTCCATAATCAGATGGGTTTCCCATGATTCCCAGCTCCTGGGTTCACTTGTCAACTTTGATGAATCTTCGGCTTCTGCTTCTGCTGCTCCAAATTACCAGGACAGCGCAGGAGACAGGAGAGACAGAGGAGGGAGGACGAGGGGGCAGAAGGGAAAGAAACGGAGAGGAGAGGAGGCGGGTGAGGAGGTGGTTGGGGCCTCCCTGCATTCAAATGGTCGGATCAATCACCGTATCATTTACCTGCGAGGGAAATGTGCCTGAGAGCCTGCCATACATCTACGTCTGCCTAACATAAAAGCCAGATCCCTGCATGTCAACAACAAATTGTCATTGGCATTCCATTTATGAGCCATCAAGTGCCATCATATCTCCTCCAACACAGGACGGCTCCATCAGGTTGGACGGGCGGCCGGGATCTCTTAACAAGCGGCTCTCCTATGAAAAGAGCCACCCTCTCCATTTTGAATTCAAAGGGAAAGGCTACCGTTTGTTGATTTGAATATCAAAAGGGGACTACCACCAACCCCCCCCCCCCCCCCTTCCCTCGACTGTTAAAGGCAGTATCCCCAAAGCTTCTATCAAGCAGGTGTGTGATGATCAATTATTAAGGATCCAGCTCTGGTTACTCTTAGTGGGAGGTGGGATAGGGACAGGAGGGTTGGTTGCGGAGGGGGCACATCTTTCTGTGGTGAACTGGCAAGGTGGGGGAGCAGAGACATGGTAGAGAGGAGAGCGAATACTATTTACATAAAATTAACAGTTCAAAAGAGTGAGTTCACACACCAATCAAACTTGTTAATTGACTGTCAATGCCATGTCCCAGAATATACAACACAACTACATTATTCATCTTAGGCCCTGACAGGGAAGACAGTCCAATTTGCATGGGTGTTCTAAACGTGATCAACAACCACAATGCCACATGCATTTTTAATGGGGCAGAGATGGGGACCTTTAATATTCATAAGGGTCAAACAATTGCATATGACATTAAAACTTTCTATAACAAGCTAAGTATTTTTCAAATGCTAGGCCTTAGCAGTCTAAATGGCCCACAGAGACAAGAAAGGGCAAAATGTATTACAGTTTTCATTGTGAATCAATGCTAAGACAAGTTGATGATGACTAGTTTATTTATCTTCCATTCCCTTTTTGTAATACATCTATATGATGTCAAAATGTTATTCCGTCAAGTTTCTATCACACTTGTCGGGGACAGATAGCCAAGATGTGTTTATGTTGATTCTCGTTAATAACTTTTTAGGATTCCTGTTATATATTGTAGGTTACATTATGCTTAAAATATTATTGGGTATACATTTTTCTGCGAGGCAAGTGTATAAAGTTCAAAGTCAATTGTTCTGACAAAGCACAAATGTATCATTTATTATAATAAAGAGTACAGTATGAGTTCCAAAACCTACAGTACCAATTGACTTTGACACAAACTTCATCTATGACCTTATTTTCCCAACAATCCCTCTAAGCCAAACAAATTTTCAATGAGCTCAGTGTCTGAGGCAAACGCAGCACGTGCCTCCCTGCTTAGCATTAATTAAAGCGGTGTTTTGGCTTCATGCTTTATCGACCTTTATTTCATGGCTTAAACACCATCATTTTTCATAAACCCAATGACGTGTCAAAAGGTCAAACAGCCCCAACGACTCTCTCTCTCACTCTCTCTCTCCCTCTCTCCAGCGTCAGACAGTATCATATATGTAAATGCACTCAGGGAGCGACTGGCTGTGTCCACTTTCAAGCCTTAACGGTGTCTTGTAACCGCCAGGAGTGTCTGAGGCGTTTCTAATTGCTGTTTTTGTCAAAGAGCTGAGAGGCATGGCCAGACAGAGCTGGGCTATATTCACACTAGTGCTTTTTCAGCCTTACGGGCCCCCATCTCGCTGAGGACATCTCTGAGTGTCATTAACAGAGCTGAGGAATGGTATGGATGAACCGCAGTGGCCTGGGTAAAATGACCTGGTATTGACGAACAGTCAGGTTTTCTGCCTGGTTCCAAGGACAGAGAGAGGTGGAAAAGCGCTCCACCACTACTATCAGATATGCTAATGGTCACATTTCCCCCCATTGAGACCTCATGCATAATTTAACCAGGAAAATGATAATACAAAATGTGTAAAACGGACAAGATTAATATGGTCTAACTTTTCCCTAATGCAAGGACACATGTAACCAAGCTAAGGGGTAAACAGTGGGTGAGTGGAAGAAACGTAATTCGATAAAAATTTGTAATATGTCCTTTCATTGAAATGCCACTAAATCCATTTAGCATTGTTTACACTGATTCCATGGCTAAAAGGGGAAAATGTAATACTGTAAATTGAAGACAGAGGGGGTTGTGGGATAAGTACTGTACGTCTTCTGAGCATAAGGCAAGACTTCCACATCCTATCTCAAGTGTACTTTTATATATGAATTATAATTCACCACTCAAATCTTAATACTCTTCATTTGCTTTTTAATCTCCTGGAACATACTTATTTCAAGCAACAAAATTTTGGCCTCTTCTTAAATGTTTAAAGCATGGCAAATAGTTAAAAATGTGGGGATCAAGAGCGATGGTTGAACATTTTAAAGTGCTTTTTTGGGGGGGGGGGGGGGGGGGGGGGGTTGATGCACAGAGACCGCTTAATCCTTATGCAGTGGATGGCAGTTTGTCAGGTCTGTGTGCCATGATTTCATCTTGAACTGGCTTCCAAGTCTGTGGGGTTCTTTCAGCATTAACGCATTCAAAGCAGATCACGTCTGGGTGTGGGAAATGATAAGAGATGGGCTCGTGTTGTGCTATGCCCTTAGGAAATCCTGCCTTTTCTGACACCTAATTTCTAGAAATACAAACCATTCAACAAGAATCACAACCTAACCCTCTAGTCTAGCATCTCTCCTCATGTCACTCTGGGCTTCGTGGTAAGGAAAAACTAAATATGTACACACACAACTATATATATATATATATATATATATATATATATATATATATATATATATATATATATATATATATATATATATATATATATATATATATGTGTGTGTGTGTGTGTGTGTGTGTGTGTGTGTGTGTGTGTGTGTGTGTACATATTTAGTTTTTACTCTTTTTATTTCATTCCCTTGTTTTCTTTTTCATTATTTCTTTCTCTGTTTTTGCTCCAGTTTGAGCCTAAACCTTGTATGCTGAAATGTCACCCAGAATCAGTGTTACTTAAACGGTGACATAAATAGCCAAATGAAGCGTGCAACAGAAACAAGTATGGGGAACTTCAGAATGCCTTTGTCCAGGTCTAAAATGGCATATATAGATACAAATAACCATCTACATATGTTCATACAGGTTATTACGGTGACAAAATTTGAAGAAAACACAAAAGTACAAAATTAAGATGAAGCATTGTTGAGGCAACGTGTGGTCAGATTTGGGGGACACTGGCCCAAACCCATGCCCCTCCCCACCTTCCCCACGCTTGTGTACTGTAGTGTACTTTCAATTCTGCCTGGCTGTCTGCCCTCGACATGCCCGCTCCGGAGACAGCGAGCCGTGGAGAAGAGTAACACTGTCATGTCTGCTCTGGTCAGCTTTATGCTGATTACCGGTCTGGAGCTGAAGCGCAGTGCTATTACCAAGGTCAGGGGAGCCTGACTGTTGGATGCTCAGAGACATACATTCAAACGCCAACATCCATGCAATTATATACATAAAGCACGCCACTATCAATCTCAATTAAATACTAGTATGTTTTCAAATTAAAATGTCTATAGTAACTGTGTACGTTTGTTTATAATATATCATTGCTGTCGGGTGGAAACCTCATATGTCCAAAACTGTTACTTTTCAGAATTCAAATGAAAAATAGCAGATCTACAAGCTCAAAACACGGCACAAAGCAACGCTCGTAGATCGGCTATTTTTGCTACTTTTGTGTGACACTGTACAGTAGTATGACGAAGTAGGGTATTCATTCACTTAAAAACATAGAGGAAATATGGAGATAAGAGGTTTCTAACCGACAGCAACCTTATGCTAAATGTACTGTTTTGTTTATTTACAAATAAATTATTAAACACATAAAAATATATGCATAATAATGACATTCAAAACTGTCAAAGATGTATGTAATGTAATAAAGGTGCATAGTGGTGCATAATGCCACAGCAGAGCCCCAGACAGAGACACTGTGTGTGGATGGCGGAGTGATGGAGGGGGCATGTTTTTTCATTGCGTTAGGGCAAAATGCCCTGCTGCCTTCAACTGTCCCGACCTCACATTTCTTGACAAATTGGTTATGAGGCTTTTACGACTGATGCACATATCGCAAAAATCATTTCTGCCAAGCTTCCTCTATGACCTGCCCGTGGGACATGACAAGCCCCTCCATGCATCGCTCTATCAAACCAGATCTTTCCAGGACAATGCAAATTATGACAAATTCCATCATCCTGCATTATGCGCTTTCCTGCTAATCTCCCTAATTCGAGAGAATCGGGGAGGGTCTCGCCGTTTCAGCTGAGGGGCATGTTGTCTGATTGAATGATGCTGAAACTGCAACCCTCAACCCCCCATTCTTTCTTCCTTTACAGCTGTGACCAGACCACCTCGTCTCTGCTGTCTATTCATATTTTACCCTTTTATTCCATCCATGGTGGCCAATGAAACCTTTATTTACCTTTGTACATGTCTTAACCACAGCCGCTCATACACAGTAGAAGCACCAAGTCATACTGTACTGGACATAACACATTTATATCACAAGTGTCACAGTAAGTTGTGGCTGCATCAAATTGCAAAAAAATAAAAATATGTGCCACATCTATTCATAAATTGACTTCAATACATATATATATATATACACATATATATATGTATATATATATATATACACACAGTGTGCGTACTATGGGTGTGTGCTAGCAACAGTGAGGGATGTCCGTACTGCCAGAGCCATGTCAGGTTATCACTTGCTATAGCAGCTGGACTGGAGAGTAGAGTCCCTCTGCATCCTTATCAACAGCCATCAGTTAAAACACACACACACACACACACACACACACAGAAGATGGTAATATTGCCCACAACAGACAAGCTTTACAAAAAAAAGAAATAAGAAATAACCAAAATAAGAAACCAAAAGAGAGAAATAAAGACAGAGAGAGAGAGAGAGAGAGAGAGAGAGAGAGAGAGAGAGAGAGAGAGAGAGAGAGAGAGAGAGAGAGAGATATGAGTGAAAATAGGAGTAGTTCCTTGTCTTCTCAATAGATGGCAGTGTGACTGCATGTAAGAGCCAATAGACAATAGACAAAAAATAAAACGTATCAAACAACAAAAAATGACACAAATTATGCCATCATTTGAGCATTATAAAAATAAAAAAGTGCATCTTACATGTGTAGATAGTAATCCACTGTGAATATGCTTAAACTGAACCTCCAAAATAGGGACAATATTTGCATTGCTCTTCATGTATCAAATTCTGTTCAATAAACAGTTAGCTCTACCTAAATATCTGTATGTAAATTGAATGCTCCTGATGTCCCCTTACATAACAAATCCATAATATTAATAATACATCTATATAAAAAAGTGGGCATGCTGATATGTCCATAGAGAAACAGGACATGGTCTATAATTCAACACCAGAATTTGTACCACAGTAAAGTGTGCTTAAGATGACAATGGCATTTGAAAAATGAATGACCCAAGCTAAAAGTTAGCACTCGGTAGAAACACTCCATGTGAAATTCATGACAAAGTGAGTGGCCAAAAGTAAATGGGACATAAATGCTAACTCCTCTCTGAGCCATCGGTTTTACAGCGCCTTCGAAAAAAGAGAAAATAACATATCCTTAATAAATGAAGACAAAGCGGCAATGCTAGTCCACCATTGCATGAGGACGTAATAATCATTTCTCACCAGAGGCTCTTACTGCCATGTTTAATATGTGGGAATCATAGAACTACTGTATATAGCAGCATAATAATCACAGAGATAACCTAAAATAGCTCATTCCAGCCACACTACTGTAATGTAAGTGGCTGGATGCCAGTCTCAGTCAACCACTGGCAACTGGTGACATGTGGTTATTAATAAATGCCAATTTGTTTTGCAGCACATCAATCAATTTTTTGCATGCTCATATTTTTTACAGTGCACAAACAATAGTCTATTTCTAAAATAGACTTTATAAAAACAAACCTAATCTTAAGCTCCATTTTATACTTTTTGATCGGCTATTTTCAAAGAATTTTGAAAATGTTGAAATTGTTTTCCCAAGTATGACGACATATCCAAAATGGGGAAGCCAGAGTGAGAGTGGTTAAGAAAATGAATCTGGTATTACGGTGCTTTGTGTACATGAACATCTTAATTGATTACAATCTGAGCCCAAAAAAATACGTGTTCTCAGTGTTTGGGGTGGCACTGAAACCTTCCCAAAGGCAGGCAGCTACTTTTCTCCCCCAACGCTGTGCCATGAGTGTCACTACTGTATGTGGGAGCACTGGGCATTCACTCTCTGTATTGTTTGTCTCTATCTATTTTTGCCACCCGTCAGTGTATTTCACGAGAAGCACTTTCCAGCCCCTTCCTATCTGTGTGTATGTGTGTGTGCGTGCGAGCGTGCGTGCGTTGTGTGAAGGCCCTGTCAGCTTTGCCCTCTCGTCACTGCGGGGGTAGAAACACACTCAGGCAGCTCTGAATATAGTGGCTAGTTACCATAGTAATGGGATGGTCATTCGTCTCTCCTCCTTTCAGACAGTGATGGAAGTGGACAGGACACGCCGCTATGCTTTTCATCTATGCATTTGTTATTTTATGGCACAAATAAAAAGCCACGCCACTCCTCTTTACATATGCAAAATAAAAAGGTGGAGAAAATGACACACAAATACTAGGGGTGTGGGTAATAAGTCACACACGGGGCTACAAATAATTGCCGTGTTTTGATTGAGAGTAGTTGTGGTTACAACTGTAATAAGGAGACAAGCTGGGCAGATATTTTTGCAGTGCAGTGGTGGAATCTCTACATGACGTGTTTCAGATGCTGTCTTGATATCTCGGGTCTATTCATCCTAACCCTCATACACAGCGACAAAGTGACAAGTAAACAAGCATGCACTCATGCATGTGTATGAGTGCAAAGCACACATACAGTATACTATGTTCATATTCTATATTTGCTTAAACTTGAATGATCTCTTATAATCTTTTATATATTTGTATTAAATGTAATGCTCTGTATATAAAAATAATTTGGCACGCATTGTTTCCTAAGAAAAATAAATAAAAACAATATGAGTTTTTTTTCCCCCTTCACCCGTTCGTTTTGCATGGCTAGTAGACAGAAGAGAGTGGACTGTGGTTGGGGAGCCGGGTTAGACCTGTCCACACACACTACTGTATATTCACACACAACAGAGACCAACAACTCCATTCTCCAGTGGCTGAGCGGGTGGATAAGGATCACTGCGCTGGCACATGTCTACCTCTTTGTGTGTGAACGGTAAAATCTAACTCTGAGAGTATACGAATGTAACCAAATGAACCAGTTTGGTCACATTTGTACTCATTCAAAGTTACAAATGGATAAATCAACACTGAAAATTGTACTGTGTGTGTGTGCGAGTGCATGCGTGTGTGCGCGTGCCTGCACATGAACGTGTTTGTGAGTGTGCCTTCTGTGCTATATGGCTGGCTACACAACATTTACACTTATGGGTACATTTCTACCCTCTCAGCGTTAACACTATGAATTTTACAGCGTACGCCACCTGTATTTGTGTGGGTTTTGTCCCTCCTTCCCTCCGCTTGTTGACACGGGCCGAGGTGGTCAGGCACCCATAATACACGAAGAGCTGTTCAGAGGCAATTAGGATCAGTTGTCGGGCGGACGGGGGCCCGTTAATGGAGGGGGGCGGACGGGGGGGGGGGGGGTTGGTTGGTTGTGGCAGGGGCTAGGGCAGAGCCACGGAGACGACACGCGCGTGGCGCCCGACGGAGAGCCAATGCACTCTGACAGATCCAGTCCTTCCTGCGTCCTCGCCCGGTACGGGCCTGTTCCAGCGTGCGCCCGCGTGGTGTGTGAGGATACACAGTAGAATCTTCCCGTATGGGTCCATTTGGTTCCCTATGTACTCTTTAGAGTTAAACTAACACTAAGGATTTGACTGTGTATAAGAGGGGACGGGGGAGGGGTGTAGGAGACGGGGACGGGTGAGCAAATAATTACCCCCAATGCACCCCTGCTGCTGTCTACCACCTCCCATATAACTGAACCCCAGCATCACATCCGAGGTGGCCTGCATGTCTGCACTCAGTCTCTCACATCGACAAGCACAAACGCACAGATACAGCTTCCCATCCCCCACCCTGCGCTCCTCCGCTGTCCCAGGCCACGGCTGCGACCATGTGTCATCGCAGATATACGTCTAAGAACATGCTGGAGCTGTTTGGAGGCGGAAGGGAGGGTGATATTGCCAAATTGCCACTGTGTGTTGGTGTGCACGCATGCATGCCTGCATGCAAGTGTGCTTGAATGGGTGTGCGAGAAGAGGACACACATGCATGTCACCCTATCAGCCGAGATTTGTGTCCGCTAACTATGTGTAGTTGTTACATCGATATGAGCATAATGCGTTTGTGCTCCCTATGTTTGACTTGGAACATTTACGTGTGTGTGTGTGTGTGTGTGTGTGTGTGTGTGTGTGTGTGTGTGTGTGTGTGTGTGTGTGTGTGTGTCACTGAATCTGATTTGAATGTGTTGTACTTGTCCTGTCAATCATATCTGAGACAAACAGGGAGTCATCTGTTACTGAGATTTAATGACTGGGTCTGGATATCCTGTCATACAAACAAGATCCAGTCACACGGTGCACAGGTGCATCTGTGTGTGTGTGTGTGTGTGTGTGTGTGTGTGTGTGTGTGTGTGTGTGTGTGTGTGTGTGTGTGTGTGTGTCTATATCGACTTAGCCTCGGGGCATAAACCCCCGACACTACACTCAGGTATGGTCTTACAGGGTTTGATCAGTGACTAGTGTGTCTGTCCAGTTCAAGAGAAGACAGTTGACCTGGGTGTTTGGGAAGGATGAGTAAAGCTGGCTGACACACACACACACACACACACACACACACACACACACACACACACACTCACACACAGACACACACACACACACACACACACACACACACACACACACACACAGGTGATGTACAGAGGCAGAGCCCAAATCGGCCTCACTGGGGAGAGGTTCAAACGTGAAACCCGACTTGTCAGTCAAACGCTCTCTGATCCCCCCCACCGCCGTAAACGCTCTCAAAATGTTCTTTCTCATCTGCTATATGACTCAGCTATTCAGCTGAGGAAACAAAACTCCTGTTGTCCATGTACCTTGCGCAAAGCGAGCAGAGCGTTAAAATACTGAATCCGTGTTAGCAATCTCACCGGATTGTCCCAACAGTAACTACGGATAAGAACAGCAGCACAGTAGTTTGGAGTATAGCCTTCAATCTCTCGACCGGAGAGCAGAGCCGCTCAGGCTTCAAGATCTCATTTTTCATTGAGTCAATTACTCAGCAGCTGTACCCCCCCCATCCACCCCCACACCACCCTACCCCCCCGCCTGGTTGGAAGTGATCATTTGTTCTTTTATTAGAGCTGATAACATCGCATGCATTGTCTAGCGCGCACATGGTGGAGAGACGCCCCTTACTGTTCTAGCCTCCAGCGTTTCGTATTATTGGCGCATTATTTCACGCATGCCCTCCTCTTTTATCAAGCGCTTTTGAAGTAATGTTAATAGACTAGAAAATTGAGACATTTATGAAGTATGGGCTGTGTTTATGAAAAAATCCATAAAGTGTGACAGGGCTGAGGTGAGATAAAAGCGAGGTTTTAATAGATTATGGCGAACTGGGGGAGAGGCGTCAGAGGCTGACAGGCACCTCCTCTGAGATCCCTCATTTTTTACGGGATTAATTTTGTTGTATTAGAAATGAAGCTAAGCGTCCTAATTAATCTGTGTGTGTGGTGTGAATACCTCCCCTACAGTACACACAGACAGGCAAACGCACACAGACACACATGTGCGCTTGCACATAATACACACACGCATCCCATGCTTTTTAGCTAATTACCCTTCTGTGTTAATTGAGGTAGATGTGATCTCCTCGGGTTGTGAATTGAGTCTGAGTAAGTTTTGGGAGGTGGAGCGAGGGTTGGTAGTGGGGTATGGGGGGTAGCTGAAATGTGCATGTAAGCTCTTTTATGGCTGTGAAACATTCTGGGGGAGAATAACAAACCATAAAACAAAAGCACTTAGCTTAATTTCTGCTATTCATCACAGAAAATTTTGCTTTCTCATTCAGTACAGTGACTCATATTTAGCTGTCACCATCCTCACTATTCAACATTGAGTGCTCTACTGGCTTCCCTTCTTCTCTTAAAAAATTACATGGTATGTTAATTGTTTTCTGCGACGGCTCACATTAGCAGTATTTTGAAAAATAACTGTAATCAATAAAGAAAAGTATATGCGTATAAGGATATATTTTGCAAAAAACTAAACAAACATCAATATGTTGATACGACTATAGCTGAGAAAACTTCTCTTCATATTATCTTTAAGACAATCCTGTGTCCTTTCTCTGGCCTTACATTCAGCTACTTTATAACCATGAACCCATCAAAGAGGTCAGACAAAGCTTGGCTCATTGTTTCAAGGCGTTTATCCTCCCTGTTAAAGAAGATTATTCAAATTCTTCTGCTCACAGCCGTCCACTCCTCCCTTTGATGCTAATAGGCGTCACCGGATCCACTTTTCCTACTGATGCTTCCCAGTCCACTTTGACAATTTTCAAAATCCAATGCAAATCCTACCGCGGGCCCGAGCAAGACGGGGGTTCTGCAATATTGACTGTCACTCACAATTAGGGTAGTGAGACAAGGGGTTAGCATTCGACGGCAACCTGAGGCTTGCTCCGCCAGCTCCCCAAACGCACCCCTCAGAATCTGATCAGTGAGTATAATTTCCCGGCAAATATCCCAGGGGTGAGCCACTTACCTTAACAGGAAAGAGGAGATGTTTAACAACCATCCAACTGATAGTGTTTCTATTCAGACACAGGTTTGGCTATTGTGTTTGGCTCTGTGAAAGCAGCTCCAAAGGGACTGTAATGGAACAGGCAGCATTAAAATCAAGAAGGTGTTGAGGAAAAAATATCCAGCAATTTGGGATTCCTGCTGTTAACTATGACTTTGGTAAATGATGGGTCAATTTCCTTCATCTGGCAGCTCACATGCTTAATTGTCTGTTATGAGTACAAATGGATTCATGTGTGAAAACGTGGACTGTCACTGGATACAAAAAAGGCCTATACTCTTCTTTCCTGCTATTATGTTAATGCACCAGAGTGGTTTTAAAAACTATTCAACAAAGACAAAATGTAGTGGTATATATATATTTTTTAGATCATGCCATAACTTGATAGAATTTGTTTTGCTAGATGTCAGAGTATGTGATTCTCATCAAGTAAAAGGATGTGGCAAAACGGTGGCATTTCTGATAGCCTAATTAAATTATGCAAATTGAGACAAAATGCAAGATGGCAACTTTTGCTTTAGATCACTGGAAAACAGCAAACATGACACTCTTGCTGCAGATTCCTTACCACAATAAAAATGGTCTATCAGAACAAATCAAGCATTGTACATAATATGATATTCGTTCAAACAAACCAGAAAATTAAATCACCATCTTTTCTTTCTGCATAGCCCATGCTAAACTAATACCATACCTACATTTACATACCACACACCGAGCCCCCCCCACCCCCCACACACCAACACTGTGACGTCATAAAGGTTAACTAATTCTTTAAATCAATTCAAATCTGAATCTGTCAGCTCGCCAGGCCATGTGGTCAGTCAATAATAAGTCTGCCATTTCAGGGGAGTTGAGGCAAATAAATGAGATGCAACAAGGTGCTCACAGACAGATGAACGGATGGATGGGACTTGAAGGTCCAACGTCCATCACATGCCAATCCCATATGCCGTCTGTACAGGCTCCACGGACTACTCCTCGAATCCTGCGGTGCCCACAGGTGCAGAGTCCTGTCAGCAGCCATGTGCTGCTTCTCAAACCGCTGGACGCTTGTCACAAGAGAGAAAGCACTGTGCACATAGCCGAGCTGGACATCAGTCCACACAGGCTTAATTAACATCCAGCACAGATGAACATGAATATGGTTTATCTTGGCCTACAGCCAAAAACTACCGAGGGACTAGGTATCTGTGTGATAAGTAACGATAAGCAAGATAATAAACAATTATCCTTAATCACTCCATGCAGGCCATGCTTTTTCCTATTCATTTCAGCCATTAAGTCATATTTCACCATCCCCTTTAAAAGGCCCTTTGCAAAAATACCTCTGCTGCGCAAGACCAACGCCGTTCTCCAGGAAATAATTAAGATTGCAAATTCATCATTTGAGATGTTCAACCCCCACTAATCCCTCGGTTTAGTGGGATCCTACTTTTAATTAGTAATTATTTCCAGGGGGAGGAAGGAGGCGGGTGAAAGGCTGCAGGTTATTTGGTCCCAGACTGAGGCTCCTCTTTATGCTGCTGCCAGAAACCTGCCTCCGTGGCGTCACACGGCAATAGTCGCCAAGGAAGGGATTGTCATTAAGATGGGAGTCGTGCGTGCGGGGGAACATGCTCATCTGCATGCTCGCAGTGAGGGGCTAATTGTATCAATATGTAAAAATCTCTGTCTCTACTGACTTGTTAATACATTTTTGATCTAATCAAGTCATTGGAGCATGGAGCAGGAGACTCACTGGGAGGCGACACGCGGCTCTGAGCAAAATAAACTCTTTTACAAAGTGTTTGAATATGAATGACCATAAGGAACGATGGCGATGAGATAGCTTTCCCAGAGTCCATTGACCATATTCACACGGTGGCCGTTTTGCTCTCTGACATCATATATGCGGGGGGGACCGCATCAGGGTCATGTGAATATGTTCAATGCCTACAGTTCAATTCAATTTCAACTCCACCTCCTTCAACTCAGTGACACTCCATTGAGGAAGTCATACATTTCAGCTATGTCAAAGGCATGCCTAATCTACATGCACGTTTGCAGGAATCACAACTGCCCAGGATCCTCCAATCCTCGATGACACATTGGTGAGAAATGCCTTCAAGCTCTAAATGAATGGTTGATCCACACATGTTCTCACTCATAGAGGGATTTGGCTGGGGGATCAAGGACAGTGTGGAGGAGATGGACACTGGCCTTGTTGACAGTACCTTGACAAGTGTAATCCCATATAATACACACTGCGTAAACAGCACGCCAAGCCAACCGTGCAACCACGGCCCACACTTCCTCTGCTCTCCCTTTGAATGCCACATTCCTTCTAGGTTTGAAACAATATGAAAGGAGTTTTGAAATGTTCATACTTTACAAACACATGGAAACACGGATACACGGTGCCCACTACGAGGGAGGTAGACGTTGGCATGTATACACTACAGTACTAATGTAAGTTACAAACTATCGCTCAGACCATAAATCTTTACACACCTGCGGTAACACACACACACACACACACGCATGCACAAACAAACACGGGCACAGATGCATGTACCGTACATCATTAAAAATAGGCAAAAGGGGGCGACCGGGTGGCGCAGGGGTAAAGTAGATGCCCACCACCGTGGAGGCTAGGGTTTGATTCCTCCAATGTGTTTCCGGCTTGGCCCGGTGCTACAACGACTACAATTGGCTGTGTTTGCGAGTGGGAAGCCGGGAGGGGAGAACGTGCCCTGTTGCTGCACTACAGACTCCTACAGCTTGGTTGAAGTACCTGTACCTGTTCAATTGGGAAGGATAACATGTTCCTCCAGGCGTGTTTCGCTCTCCCGGGGAAACTCCTCACTGCCAGGTGCAAAGAAGTAGCTGAAGACTCCATGCGTATGTTGTCTACACCCTCCCCTGTCCAACAGACCTACTGTAAGAGTGGTAGTTGGCAGTGACCAGGACTATTGACATGGGGAAATGGGCATAATGACTAAATTGGGGAGAAAAAAAAAATATATATAATACAAAAAAGAAAAGAAAAAAGGGGGGGAAAAGGAAAACAATTGAATCAGAGGGACTTCAAAAGCTATATGATGTCAGCGAACATATACTCAGCGAGAGGCATGTCCATCTTAAATATAACATCTTAAATGTATTATGGGAAAATCCTGTCTTTTCGCACATCTCTGAAAAACCATTACGTTCACATTTGGCCATCCGCGGTACCCACAAAGCAGCGTCACATTATTGCGGCCCTTCTCTGCTTTGTTAACAATGACAAAAAACAGACGTGGAAAATAATGCTCTTTGTTCTGGCATGGGTCTCTCCAAAACAAAAAAAAAGGATAAGAGGTTTTGTGGGAGATGCTCTGTTGCCGGTTGCATTTCATGATGTGAAAGGGGGTGTCAAATGTGGACAGAAAAGGCACACATCTGTCCTGGTCGCCTCATTTGCTGCCAAGCTGGTGAACATTTTGTTAAATGACTAAGCCCAGACCCACGACAGTGAAAATGTAACATAATATGTATAACCAAATAATATGACAAATGGATCCAAAAGTGGATTTTTTTTGCATCAACACAGATTATTTGAGGGAGCCCACCGCAAAATGTCCAATTTACTACCGACCAACACCAGAATTCACCCCTTCCATTTCCTGCCAGGTATCCCCTGAAGCTTTAGGCCTTACCCTGAGGGCTTGGCTGTAGGGCCCTATGTTGGCTGGGGCCCAGTGGGACATGCTCTGGACATGTAGGGCCTCTCTCTGGTGGAAGGAGCCATCCTCCGGGGGCTGGGCCCAGTCATGGAGAAGACAGTCCAACTGCAGTAGCTGACCAGCAGGCAGAGAAGCCTGGACACACACCCTGGGGGAAAACCACAGAACAATAAATGTATGTATGGATGGATGGGGGGATGGATAGGTGGAGAGATGCACTGTTGAGAATGTTAAGCAGGGAATGCAGAGAAAAATGAATCCGTCTTTTAAACCCTA
The DNA here is from genome assembly GCF_963280865.1 of Gymnoscopelus braueri. NCBI lineage: Eukaryota > Metazoa > Chordata > Actinopteri > Myctophiformes > Myctophidae > Gymnoscopelus > Gymnoscopelus braueri. The sequence continues at coordinate 25,947,112 of NC_137621.1, read as the reverse complement.
TTCCACAAGGAATTTAAAAAAAAAAGAAAAAAGTGTTCCTTTACCTGGCTGGAGGGTTGATGCCAAAGTGTTTCTTGTAAATGTTGTTGAGGGAACAAAAGTCCTCCATGCTGCTTACATAAAGGTGAACCAGGACGATGTTCTTCATCTGCCAGCCTCTGCTGTCCAACTCAGCTGGAAAGGCAACACATAATATGAGAAGTCTATACTCTAAATACTCCAAATAATAATTACCTAGATAGACCGTACTTGACCTCAACTACCCATACCTATAGTGTTCATTTAACTTTAAGAGTATACAAATGTAACCAAATACACCCATAAGGGTCCATTTGCTCACATTTGTACACTCTCAATTAATATAATATATATAATATATATAATATATATATATATAAATTAACAAAGGATTTTACTGTGCAGTGTTAGTGGAAGCATGACAGTGTTATTGTGTTGGAAGGGTGCGTATTAAATCTTTATACGTTTTGTCTGGTTTGGCCCCATCAGATTTGAAAGCTCTCAGTTATGTGAAACTCAAAACTGAAAGAAACACATATTTCATCCTCGTTATCATCTATTGGTTTGAGGGAAACAACTAGGAAAATATGGTGCAGGTTGAAAAGAAAAGAGGATCTAACCATAAGTACCTAATTTGTATGTACATTTTCTCACCTTGCTAAACCTAATACAAGCACTCCACCTAATACAAGCCTCATATAACCGAGCAAAATCTTTTTTTCATTGATGTGTTTTACCTCCCACACCAAACACATATTGAAATACGTATGTTTACACTGCTGTGATATTATTGTTAAGTTGTAATGGCACTTTGCCACTTCAGTAAAACATAGTCCAATGGAGTCTGTGTACACATTGCCCTCTTTGGATAAAAATGGCAGACGAGGGCTCAAAGCAACAATCATGTGAAAGAGATCCAAGTTTGTTTTTCCTCTGCTGATGTAGCATCTCAGACTCCTTCGCCCTCATACAAAGAGGGTGTACATTAAATATTAACTTGTTTAATATTGTCTCTGCCCTGTGAAGGCTGTTCAGCCGAGCACCACGATAAACATTAAATATGCTTTTCATCTTTCGCTTTTTTCTCCATCAAAACAGAGGAAGGGAGGGAGAGGGGGTGGATGGGGGTTAGATAATCTATTAAAGCGTGTGCTTTAAAAGTCCTTTAGGGCAACGCTCTTTGTGCGTGTGTGCGTGTGTGCGTGCGTGAGTGTGTGCGTCAAAGTCAAGGGGCTTGACTTTGGGTTGATTTGTAGTGTCTTTGAGTCACTGACTGGCAGGGGTTCGCCTGCTTCAAGACCTAAGCAATGCTGAATAAAGTTTTGTTTGACGTCAAATATTTAGCCAACACATTGAGAAGATAGGGTATTTTTTTATGGGCAAGGAGGGAGGGGGGACCAGAGTGAGCAGTGGAGCTACTTAAACCCCCTCCAGAATCGTTTTTTATCGAGTATAAAGAAATCATCTCCAGACAAATTAAACACATGAACCCTTAGCATCCCTATTCTGGGGGGAACATTCTCCAAAAATAGAAGCTCTACAAGCTCATAATGTGTCGCAACAAGACGCATTGCGAGCTTGTAGATCAGCATTTTTTTATTGGGTAGAGCCCATGGGAATACGGTCAACTTTCTGTCCGTATTTCTGCATGTTCCTTTGAGCTAAGAGATGTTATGGGAGTTTTTGGGAGAACAGATGCAACTGTTTATTCTGTATGCCCTTCTCCTTCTCTCTCTCTCACCTTGCAGCAGTGTGAAAGCTGTTATAGTTTGGCCCTCTATCCCAGGGTCTGTGCACTGGAGTCCATTGATGCCCGAGATCCACTGATAGCCCCTAGAGCTTCTGGGCGAGCAGGAAGGTGGGACCTCTGAAAGAGACAGGAGATGTTACAGGGGTTTGATTTGGGGAGATATCCAGACTCTAGGGCGTGTAAAAACTAAAATGTGTACTACTATAGCATGAAGTTGTTGAGGGTTGTATGAGAGATAACTCATGAATAACTATCGAAGGGGAAAAGACTGTCATAAATACATGTTGGAATGGCAGCTGGTGTCAAACAATCACTCAAAATCGCATCTTGTGACACTGACCGCATGACACCAATACAGGGAACACACATTGCATGAGATATTATTTGACACACCCACAAAACACACACACGCACACACACAAACAAAGAGACACACGCACATGTGTGCACACACAAACACACACGCTTGATCACATGTTTCACAAGGCGCTCATCTCACCACGGCCCCGCTGACAACTAAGGTCGCAATTTGATGTAAATTCTCGCCGGTCGTCTTCGCCGTGATCAGCATATTCCAGGTCCTCCGTCATCTTGTCAATGGCATTCTGGCAAGGACAACTATCATGGGGCAAAGCTCTCGCCACCGCATCCTGCAATAAAACACCACGGGGGAATATACATCAGGGCCAAACGCACACCAAATAATACACACCCCTCTTGCAAAGGCAAGACAAAACACGGCATAATAGCCTGGCCTTTTTCAATAGGTTGTGTGTGTGTCAGTCTTCCACGACGACGGCCCAGACAACATATAACTTCAAGGTGAATGAATATGAAACACGCACACTAACATATTCATGAATGGGGGGGTTAGGCAGGAGTGACGCTGGTGTTTTTCTGATACTGTAGATCCAATCATACCAACTGTCAGTCATGACATCCTGACTGGCTGTCGGAGACGTGTTTTGGGGGGTTTTCGCCAGAGTGCCATTTTATTCATCTCCTTATTTATACTTTGCCTTCGACACTCTGCATTTTCTTTAAATAACAAATCATTAGCATTCTCTAAGGCGTACATATTACCTGCCAAATCCTGCTGAGGCGTCGCACATTAAAATACATATTTCATATTTCTTCAACACTGAAACCCCCCTCCCCCCCACCATCCCCGCCCCCCACCTCACCCTCTCCCCATCCTGACACCCATCCACCCCCCCCCCTCCTCTTCTGCTGTCAACTGCATTAGGCCATATGATAATCAAATTAATTATACTTCAGCCCCCTCTCTCCTGGCCAACACACATACACACGCACAAAAGAAAATAGCTTGACTAGCGTTAACGGAGGGCAAATGATGGCGGTCCGTCCCCACCCCCTGAGCCCGGTGCCGTTTCCTCTAGTGCCGGTGTCACTGCGGATCTGTCACCCTGACGAGAAGAGCTTCAGACTGCTGCACCAGGGCAGGTCCTCCCCTGGTCCCCCCCCCCCCCCCCGCCCACCTCCCCGCTCTCCACAACCACCCTCCCACCCTCATCCAAGCCCCAGCCAGATCTCCTATGCAACCTGGGGGTGTGTGCGAGAGGGGGCTGTGGTGGGGTAGAAAATATATAGCTACAAGGAGTGATTGCTGGAGGGGAGATGGGAGGGGGGGGTTGTCACTGAGGTTGCAGTGGTATGTTTTCTGTCTGACAACACCAACCAACCCCCATCCAAAAGCTCTCCAACAGGGCCGTGCACAGATACTCAAGACCAGGCAACACATAGGGACACACTCTCCTGCAGACATAGGCACATGCATTCACACGCACCTAAACAAAAGTAAACACACACACACACACACAGAAGGCTACGTGATGCGGCACAGAAACACATGTGCCCATGAACACGCGTGCACAATACACACACATGCCGTACCCTGCAGATGCGCCCAGCCAGAGGCTAGTGCCCCCCATTGGTGTGACTCCCACAGTACACATACCATGGGCCCCCTGTAGCCACATCTGCGAGTAGCACAGCATCTAACGTTGTGAACGACACCTCCTCAACTAGTGGGTATTTTATTAACCCATTCAATCCGGGAACGCATCTACAAAATGTCTTCTAAATCCTAACTGGTTCCTGAAAAACGTATGTTGCTATATCAGTGGTGCTCAAACTTTTTCATGTCAAACCCCCAACATTATATGTATTTGGCCGCGGGCCCCCCCCCCATCTCAAAATATTTTGTTCCAGGGACCCCCTCCCTCCCCCGCCCCAGAAGCAAAGATTTGAGTTACAAATGTTTGCTTTAAAAATATATATATTCAAAGATTTGCACACATTTTCACGATAAAAAAATAGCAGATCTACAAGCTCGAGTGCCGCGCTGTGAGATTGTATATCTGCTATTTTTGAATAGCCAAAGACATCTAAAATGACACAGATGTGTTCCCGGATTGAATGGGTTAAACCAGACTCCTTAAACAAGAACAATTAAAATCTACATAAATGAGGCCTATCTCTTTCACAGCACAGACGCCTCGCACTCAATTTAGGTTCCTAAAACTGCTCGTTTGTCAAGGAAAATGACAAGAAAAATGGAGGCAAGAGTGTCACTGTTCCTATCCATGGACCCGCCTGCATTCAGCCCCCCTAATACACAGAATGAACCCACATGCATAGTACTTCGCCCCAGCCCCTGCCTGCGTCTGCTTAGCCGGGCTACCTGAATGCAAAGCGCCTTAATGTGAGCGGACATGTTTATTAAGCTGGGCCTAGTTTCAGGCAGCAGCGAATATTGTGGACGTCAAAGTAGGCCATGTGGGGCTAGAGGAGAACGAGCTAGGGATTTGCGGGAGAGACCACGAGCAAGAGTATGTGAGAGAGAGAGAAAGAGAGCAAGTCCCTCTGGAGGCTGATCAGAGGGGAGGCTGATCTACCCCCCACCCACCCCCCAATACACACACACACAGCAAAAAAAAAATCTTTTTTCGTCGACAAAGTTATCAGCCTCCTAAGGGCAATGGTTTTGCTCATGTTATGTGTTTTGCCCTCTGTGCGTTTTTTTTTTCTTTTTCTTTTTTCTCTTTGTATAATCAGCCTGAGAGCGACTCTCCAACTTTCATGGTAAAAGTATTGATTCAACATTGCACAGCTTTGACTCTATTTTATGGAAGAACGAGTTACACTGTTGGATTCTTTTCGAAGTCCAACTCACACGGTGTTTGTCCTCGGTGTGCATCTTGGTGAAACGGAGGTAGCCAACTGGAGCAAAGGCATCTGCTGAGTGGATCACTGTCTCCATTGCATCGCTGCACACAGAAAAACAAAAAGTTAAAAAGATTTGTTTCGAACATGCTGATAAAACGGAAACGGTGGAAATACTCGTTGGTTAATGCTAGGACTGCATAATATAAACTGCATAATATAAACTGCAATTATATTGCAATTATGTCCAATTTCAACAACATCCCAATATTTGTATGCAGTTGTAGCTCGTTTTTGTAGCACTTGAAATGATAATTATCCACAAAAGATGCTTGGAAAAACTTTTCAAATGGATGTCTGGCCAAACACAATTATTATTTTATTTAGCGTATGTATTTTATTGTTCTTCTTTGCATTACTCTGCATCTATCCCACCAGCAGGCTGCTCTTGGACTGCAGAAACAAAACTGTTGTCATTGGCCACCGTGAGCAGCCCAGCATTCATTGCACAGGACCATTTTAGATTTTAACTTTTTTTTTTACCATTATTTTATACTTTGGCTATTCGAAAATAGCAGATATAAAAGCTCATAGCGCGTCACTTCGTGCCGCACTATGAGCATGTAGATCTGCTATTTTAGAAAAATCGTGAAAATTGGCGCAAATCATTGAATATATATATTTTGTAAAGCAAACATTTTTAAAACTCAAATCTTTGCTTCTGGGGGTCGCTGGAACAAAATATTTTGAGATGGGGGTCTGTGGCCAAATACATATCATTTTGGGGGTCCTTGACATGAAAAAGTTTGAGAACCACTGACATAGAAAACTGTTTAGAAGACATTTTTAGAATCGGCCTAAGGTCTTAATGGGTTAATTAAACATTCATTCTATTGTGCAAAATAACACCAGAATATAAAAAAACATATGAAACATTGTACAGCCCTTGTTTATACTACTGTACTCACATGACGATTTTCTTCTTGAAGAGAGGACAGTCGAGGGTGAACGTTTCATATTCACCCCCTTCTCCACACACATGAACTCCATACTTGTCAGACAGCTGGGGGTGAAATAACACATGACACCCTCATAAACTGCAACTAGAATATTTCATTCCAATAATCACGTCATTATCACATCAAATAAATATTTTCAAATTTCAAAGCTCAAAAATATTAAGTTGGTGAGTGTTTATAATGGCCAAATTACACTTTCCTCGTCTGTGTAGCCACGAGGGTCCGCCTAACATGAATTTCATCATCAGCTCATGTCTGCGTGCCTCCCAGATTTTTGACTGCGTTTTGTGCATGGACGAGTACGCTGACTGCACATGTACTAGGAAAGAAAAATGTATGGTCTGTTTGAGGATAATTTGAGTAAGGAGATCCATCGCTACCTCGTGTATTATAGAAAGGACTTGAACTTGAACTGATCGTTGCCAGGTTTGTTAAATGGTAAAACTAACACACAGAACAGAATAATAACCTAAATGAAAAATACTTCTTGAAGTTTGCCAGAGAAATTTATTAGCATCTGAGGTCTTCAGAGTAAACAGGAATACACACAAATACGAGTAGAACTCTTCTCAGAATGGACTCTTGCCATGGCAGAAGAAGAGGGTTGTGCCTTGTATTGCAGCCTGTGTTCGTCTTGCTCTTGCGTATTTATGCATCCCACCACTGTAGTACTATATGTGGACCCTTGCGGTTACACCGATGACAGTGTCTATACATCGCCGGTGTTAATTTAACTCTGACAGTGCAAAAATTGATCCATTGGAATACATCTTATCACTCTTAAGAGTTAAAGTAAAATTGAGGACTTTACTGCGTAGCAGCTCCTGCACCAAAATATCGCTCTGACCTGTTTCAGATAGTGCTCCATGTCAGCCAGAGGTTTCCCTAAGTGCTTCTCTGGATCCAGGCCTGGTACACCACGCCAGAGAGACATGCAAAGACACACAGACAAAAATGCGCGTGCACACACACACACACACACACACACACACACACACACACACGCGCGCACACACGCACACGCACAGAAAACAAACAAAAACACTTACAGACACAAAAAGACAGAAACACAGACACAGAAACAGATTGAGACACGCATACACAGACAGACAGAAAGAGAGAGACAGAATACAAGGTCTGATCAGGAACAGAGAACAGTGATTGAAGATGACAGGCAGGGAGGTTTTACGGGCAGTCGCGCAAACACGCCCGTAAACTTGCACCCTGGATCTATTTGTTTGACTTTGGCAAGTAGTGTACACAGATCTCGTAGGGCACTGGCAACAGTTTTCAGTTGCTGGCCGACGCAAACCATGACCCCCCTCCCCACTCCCATCGTCTAGTTCTCTTTGAGAACGTAAACTCTGGAAAGAGATCTTGTTTATTTGCCTTTCCCCTCCCCTTCCCCTAAAATGGTGCATGGGAGTGTCTCAAAGGCATGGGAGAGAAAAGAGAGAGGGGAGGACAAGGGTGGAAGCCAGTGTTCTGTGCGTACCCACTGGTTCCATAATCCTAAAATACATGCGCATTGACTCTCGTTCACCCAGACGCAGACCGAGAAACCAAGGAGTAAAGAACACTCCTACAAATAAACCACCCCCAGCCCTTTAACTACTTAACCCTATATGCTTAGTTGACCGGAATCCCCCAGGGCTCTGTACTAGGCCCCCTCTTGCTTTCGCTATAAGTATCGTTGCCAAAAACAGCCGATCTACAAACTCACAACGCGACACAATGTGAGCTTGTAGATATTTTTTACAGAATGTTCGGCCCAAAACACATGCCCCTGAACAAGGCCATGAAGGAAAATGAAACAGAAAAGCTTAGAGGAGCACTAAGAGCACCATTTTCAACCTTTATCTTCATATAATTGGTCCTCACTAATGCTCATTATAAGATGGCACTAATGATGTAACGATATTGTTATTGCAATATCACAATTAAAAATGTCTCGATATTATCATGGGCCGGTGACGTAATTTTGTTGTTTGCTTGTACAGCAGTACAGAGTATTGTGAGTGAAACATCATTAAATGTGCAGATCATTTGAGCCGAGTCACTGATCTTTATAACATCTGTCGTGTACAGTAAGAAACCTTAGCAGACTGCGCAAAATATCTACACTGATGAACGCTATACACAGCGGTCATTTTTAAAAGCTGTTGAGCTACAAACGCAATAAACATCAACACATTTTGAAGGAGTTTCTTTTGGTTAATGATGAGCCATCCTTGTAATGCCAAATTCAAGTTTACAAGCACACACTGACTGAATGCCTCCGCCCAGATTAGGAAGGACCGCCCTCCGTCCTTCGCATTGGTTCTGCAATGCAGGTTAGTATCTTTTATTATCTCTGAATCGTTACCACTCCCTCTAGCCCACAAAAAACGTCTGTCACCAGACAGGAGATCTCTGAAAGTCTGGCTATGCGAGACTACTCCTCCTGTAGATAGACACAAACTAGTTCTGAGGGGCGGCGGTGGAGGTAGTGCGATCGCCTGGGAATCGAAAGGTTCAAGGTTTGATCGCAGCATTGTGACGACACCTAAAGGTCCTTACACACCGGGGCGATTTTTTTAATGCGAATAATACATTTCCTTATAAAGTCAATGCAAGCTTCCACACCAGTTTCGCGGAGCGAAAAAAGCGTCTTTTAATTATTCGGAACGAGTCTGAATTTTGCGTATATTCGCATATTCGCCGGTGTGTAACCGCCTTAACAGTTAGGATGGGTTAAATGCAGAGGACAAATTCCAGGTATGTGCAAATATACTTGGCCAACTTTACCTTATACTCATGTCATGCAAACTGTACTTGCCAAATCAGGTGCAAAGTATAGAATAATGTATATGAATGGAAAACAACAACAACTTGGGAGCAGAAAACCCCTGCCAAGAAATTCACTGGAATAAGCTTGCAACTTGCTAGGTCACTAGCAGAAAAAAACAGTTTTCCATTTCACTCTCACCGTGGATGACTGTAAATAGATCGACATAATTATTAACTAGTTGCCTAATGACCTTCCACACATTGATATGGAGTTTTGACAGAAACGACAAGTCACAATCAAATTAATTTGCCAAATTGCTCCCCGTTAATACCCCCAGTTCGGAAGGCGTCTGTATGATCCAGTTCTGCCGGCTCGTGTTTAATTAGAGGAACGCGGTTAATCATAATGTGAGAAACTCTTCTTTTCTTCTCATGGCCTGACAACCTCAAAGGTCAGTGTGTCATCGGGAAGGGAGGGCCCCTCGGGGAACAACGGATGGGAGGTGAGAGGAAAAGGGAGGGGAAGGAGCGAAGGAAAGCCAGGTTTCGTCTTAATCCCAGCTGAGTCTCTGCACTGGGTCCCTCATGGTCCGGCACTCTGTAGGGGGGGGGGGGGGGTGATAGGGGAGCAAAGAGGACCATGCCGGAGGTTGGGAGGGGCGCAAATGAGGAGAGAGGGGTAGGGGTGTGCGGAGTGGAAGAGAACGAGCGAAGCTTTATTCTCTTCCCAGGGGATCGGTGGTCTTAATTAGTGTGAGAATATCTAATCTCAACATCCTCTCATCTTAACCCTGCCACAAAGGTAATAAGGAGGAAGCAAAAAAAGCATTAAAATTCAATCCCATTTAAATATCCTCTTTAATTAGTCATGCCTTTTAACAAATTTTAATGATTGGGGTTCAAATTGCTGAGGGGTTGTCGCTTTTTTTAATATGTTCATTAACTTCCCCAACTCTTAAATAATAGATGATACGTGATTTGATATTTACAGGGAAAAGGAGCAGGGCGATGGGAAAACGCATGTGATGGGAATGAGTGATAAAAATGAAGTGAAGTTGGCACTAATATGTTTTGCTATTTCTCCCAAGACCACTTTACACTTCCATGAGTCTTTCTTAATTGACGGTCCTGATTGACTAAAGGTTACCGAAACAGTTTAGTAATGAGGACAGGTGCAATGAGTCCGTCCAGTGCGATACGCACTTTAACCCATTAATACCTGGAACGCATCTGTGTTACTTTAGATTTCTTTGGCTATTCAAAAATAGCAGATATACAAGCTCATAGCGCGGCACCGAGTGCCGCGCTATGAGCTTGTAGATCTGCTATTTTTGAAAAATCGTGAAAACATTTTTTTTATTTTTTTTCCCAAAAACTTGGGATTTTGAAAACATTTTTAAGAATCGCCTCAGGTCTTAATGGGTTAAGAAGTCTCGAAGTAGCCACCGCTGCAAGCCTTCAGCGATCTTTACACCCACTCATTTACATGATCTTCACATCGCTGTCTCCTCTCAAACCTGTTTTACAACTTGACCTAAACCCAATTACCTAACCTCATTATGCCACATTAAACCCAAATAAGCCCACTAGAAGCTGCCATTAGTCTGCCGACGCCCGAGACGGCAAGACCGCACTTTGGGAGAGAGAGGAGCTTCCCTGAGAGAGACTGAGAGAAATGGCACTCCTTTAACCCATTAAGACCTGAGAACGCGTCTAAAAAAAGTATAAATCCTAAAGATTTAAAAAAAAAAAAAAAAAAAAAACATAATTTTCACGATTTTTCAAAAATAGAAGATCTACAAGCTCGTAGCGCGGCACTCGGTGCCGCGCTATGAGCTTGTATATCTGCTATTTTTGAATAGCCTAAAGAAATCTAAAAGTGACACAGATGCGTTCCAGGTCTTAATGGGTTAAAAGGGCTTTTTATCCTGTATTATCCTATAAAACTGCAATTAAATTCGGTGAACTTTAAAAAACCAGGGAGTCCGGTAATGAGAGGGAGCTTCTACCTTTTTCTAAAAGCCTGGTTGATGTTCAAGAGTTTGAAATTATCCCAGGAATCCCCCCCAAAGAAATCTAAGAAATCTAAGAGGTATTAAAAAATGACTGAAGTTTCATTTTTAGGGATGAAATAATAGTGAACATTTTGAATTTTACAAAGGTCTGTTATTCAGAGGACTCCATAAGTAAGAAGGAATATAAAAACCTGGGGAAAGGTTTGGCAATTTATCATAACACCATATCACTATTATAGGCATACCATAGCCAACAGAATGTGAACAACCCTTCAATCATTCAGAAATCATCTTGAAACACAATTCCTGAAACAAAAGGCAGTGCTCAAGAGATGAAAAGCTCCTCTCTCTTTCTGAACTCTATGGAATATGCCTCTCTCTGCTCTAACTTTGAAGAAGTCTCTAGCAATTATTTCCAGAGCAAAGCCTTAAACCAATTCTTTTTAACAACCATGATTGGCCTGTGCCCATCTTTAACAGGTAGCCTCATGTAAAGCCCCTAGCACTGCGTTACCTATTTAACTGAAACTGCTTATGCTTTTGCTCAGGGTCTTGACTATACACTGAGCCTAATGCTAAATTAGAAGCCGGGAGATTCTAGATACCGTCTGAGCCGAGCTGAGCGGAGTATCGCAGACATCCACAGGTTTTCTTAAGATCTGGCGTGTCGACTGACAGCCCGGCTTTAATCCCTGCCTTCAGAGAGAAAAGGCAGATAAAATTGGATTCACAATGTACAACATTTTAGCTTTTTAAATGCTTGAAATAAGCATTTATTCACTAGAAGGTGAGCCACATCAGCATCTGAACAACGTTCTCAAAGACCTTTGCCAAAACAATGGCTGTTCTCTTTCTCACCTAATCTTCGAAAGTATGTGAGATAGAGAACGTGAAGAAGGAAGCGAGGAGAGGAGGGGCAGGAGGCAGTGCCAAACAAAAGATGATAAGATTAAGGCTATATGTGAAATTTGTCAGGGCCCTTATCTGAAATTCAATGTCTGTGAGCAGAATAACAGGCACGATGAATAGCAGGGTGATGACATCAAAGATTAAATCTTTTCATTCCAACAAATTAAAAGAGTGGAAATGGTAGTTAATTACAGCCATTATATATAATACCAATGTAGACTAGACAGAATAAATATTAAAGTTATTCTTCTTTTTTTTTTTGTAAAACGTCACACAAATCAAGCTATTAGTTTTACATATTATCACCGTTTTACATATTATTACTGAACAGGCCCAATGTATAATTTCTGCTGAGATACAAAAACATGAAAAAATAAGTTAATACATTTCTGGCCATTTATTTGAGCCAGCCTACTGTAGGCCTCTTTATTAGAAACATTGAGCCTGGACACTAACTTAACTGCTCAAAGAAATCAGTGTGATTAAATTGGCAGAAAAGGGTCACGGTCAGAGCTAAACAGAACAAACAGGTAAAATTGGTTTTGGTTTACCTTGACATATCATGTCTGAGTTATCCATAATCTTTGTTTTGTTGTGGCTTAGCAACTTTCAATAAATCCGGGTTTTGGAAACCGAATGTTGGCATCAGTTTCCAAAGTTTATCGAGAAAAAAAAAAAAAAGACATAAGAAAAGAAACCCTACAAAACGTAATGCATCGAAACAGTAATATAAACAATCAATATATGTTCTGTTTTTGATACCTGAATTGCAATTCTTTGATTTACTATATGCTCTGAATTGACTAAATAGTAACAGCACTGACCCTGACCACATGTAAAAATATACAAATTATTACAGAGATGTGTGACTCAGACTCTTTAAATCTTTATTTTCGGATTGTTTGCGAAGTTGGTCATTTAGGAATTTTGACAAACTAGAGTCATATCCAAGGGGTGTATTGTACATGAAGCTGCCTCACGCTACAGAAACAGGAGATAGACTCCTGCCCTATGGGCCAAATGGCTCTGCAAGGCTTAGCTTACTTACTTTTATACTGTACTTATACTTGCCATTAATCTAAACTAAGAAAACACAGATGAACAATCACTTGAAATGACGTGTCACAATTTAATATTTATTTCAAATATAAGATGACTTATTTTGTGTGGTATGAGTTTCTTTTATAGTGTATCTTGAATGTCTGTATGTGGGTCAGGTGCTCGATGAAAGCAATTCATGTAATACATTTTTTTTTCTCCCAACACAAAGGGAAGGGTACAAGATTGTGACGTGATAAAAGGTTTCTGACAGGAAGACCTTGATTTCACGTGTGCCAATTAACGCCTGAGCTGAGGACCAATTAACTACTGCACAGCGTACTGAACCTGTGCCCCCCCTTCCCCCCTTATACACCTGCACTAATCAATCAATTAATTAATTACATGAATATTTAATACTGGCATTTGGAATTGCCAATTACCATGGTAACGTAAGAAAAAAAATCAAGTTGAAAGAGAAAGATAATTTTGCAACCACTATACATGTCACATTGTTGGTGAAAATGCTATTATTTTCTCTCACTCTGTTTTCATTCTCTCTATCTTTTTTGCTAATTAGAGGCACTTCATGACATCTTGATGTGATTGCCTTAGAAAGTTCAACAGACGTCACTACAAACGATTTAGCAGACGAAAATCTTCCTTCCCTCTTTTGTGGTTTTAGGGCGGCAATCAGCATGGAAATGAACACTTCCAGAAAATTCACTTTAGAGGATCATCGTGCCATTGGACAGCTGTCTTTTCACCGCAGGGATTTGTCATCTCGGAATATCTCCTTTAAAAAAAAAGAAAGTGTATGTATTTTTCTTGATCCGTTCACCGCTAATTTCCACCTGTCCGTCTAAGCGGGGAACGAAGGAACATTAAGCTCTGGCTACCTCCCACTGTTCAGAGCCCACCGAAACCAAATATCGTACAGTGTGTCACAAATGTACCGCAGGATGTCATAAGCCGCTCTGGCTGTCATCGTCAGATGCGGCTTTAACCTTTGCCCTGCGAGAGTTGTTTTTATCTCCTCCTGAGGTCTGCGCAAGTAAATCCCTCCAAATCTCTCTCACTCTCACACACAACCCACATACACACACACACTGCAAAGGCCCCCAGGTACGCCCCTCTGTCACCCAATCTCCCCCAAACAGCACACCTCACTGCTCAGACCTGCTCCCGCCAAAGCTGCAATTATATGAGTGGTGCCTAAAGTGCCTGGGGCGTTTGCAGTCCTATTCAATTCTCTCCTTTCTAATTACCCCTGCCTCGGGACAGGTGAGGAGTCAGGGCCGATAAGATCTTCTCTTTCTACCTGTAGCCACAACACACCCTACACACACACACACACAAAAAATACAGTGGGAGGGTAAGATACACACTCCCAAGGCACCTGAGGTAATTTTCCTTTCTAATTATAATCTTCAAAAAAATGTGGAGAATTTGCTTTTAAAGGAGGTTTAGGTGTTTAGAGAAAGGTTGAAAGAAATCGGTCGAAGTAGCCGGGTCACGGGTTGACTGAGACATTTTAACAACTTAAGCCCTATTGTATACTTCGTCGTATGACGCTGTGGCGCAGCGAAAATAGGCGATGTCTCAAGATCACAAGATCGGCTGTGAGCTTATAGCTCGCCTATTTTTCACTATTTTGGAAAATGTTTGTAAATGCTTCGACTATAACGACATGCTCAAAATAGGGACGGTGGGTTGAAAGAGGTCATGCTGAGGTGTTTCCTGCGGCTGTGTGGACGAATCCAGCAGGGTCATTTAGCAGCGACGACAGCAGCACGGGGCACACAAGCGCCTCTGTCTCTCAAGCCGCCAAATGAAGATGACATTCTCAAAAAGGACCTCCCCCATTTGCATAATTACCTCCACTCCTCTAGCTGTGGCAGGTTCAGCGCGTTCAAATGGGGTGAGAGAGAGGGGGAACAATGTGATGGTGGATTTCAAAGGCAGAGTACAATACACAACTCAAGGGGGGTTCTGTTGTAGCTTAGACAAATGACTCAGTCGTAGGCTAAATGTTTTTTTTTTTTTGTTTTAGATCTTCTAGATTTATTACAATTATCAGTGGAAACAAAGGAGTTTCAAAAATTGCTTTCTGGCCATTATCTCAAAGAGAAAAAAGTCCTCCGATAGGGTGTGATGATATTTATTGCACATAATTCCTCAAACATTAAACCGTTAAAAATGACTACTAGGGTGCAGCAGGTACAGTACAAATCGTGGCTGTCGGGCAGAAACCTTGTATCTCCACATTTCATATTTTTATGCTTTTTCATGGTCAGCTTGTAGATCTGCAATGTTTTGCAACATTGAAGATTTTGAAACTTTTTGGAAAAGTTTTATCATTTTCACCTCTAATGACAAACACAAAATAGGAACGTCAGGTTAAAAGTGGTTAATTCTGTCTGTGGTATTTATAAATATTTAACCAATGGACAACAGGTTATTTTTATTCTATTTCCTCAAAAGTAAGGTTTTGGACGTACAAGGTTTCTGTCCGACAGAGATGAAATGATAAACGGATGGCTCATCAAGTGCATTCCATGAGAGGCAATGAACAGCGTTGAGAGAGATATGCAGAAAACCCTCTCGACGCTCAACTCTGTGGGTCATCAGTCTTGCATGGGACCCCTTTCAACTGATTGCTACCAAAGGCGACAACAAGCACTTAAGTGCACGTAAACAGTGTCTACATGATGATCTATCGCCACAAGTAGTTGGAGAGAGGAGAAAGAGCCATTTGTGGCCGTAATTATCATTTATCACTGGCACCGTCAAAGGGAATCCGACTTCCCTGTCAAGTAGATACAGGTAAGAATCTTAACACCGTGTACCCCAGAGAAGAAAAAGAGAACTTTTTTTTTTCCTCTTCTTCTCTCCCTCCTCTTGTTCGGTAATCTGATCTTCCCTCTCCCTCGGGCTTCAAAATAGGCAGGTAGAGCGAGCGAGCGAGCGGGTGACACTACATTAACCTCTTCGCTCAGTGGTGAAGCACTTTGAAAGAAAAAAACTTTAAACGAGATATAGTAGATTTTAATCTCTGCTTCACGGACCGAGTGTTCTGAGGAATGCATAAGCAGAGGACGCGACGCAACCCTCAGACACAATGGCGACGCGCCACGCTTATTGACAGGTTTCATTAATGCACCGTGCACTCTCATGTGATCCTTTCACAACTGCCATAAGCAGCCTATCGCCCTCTCTTCGCGCGAGCGCACACACATGCACGCACACACACACGCACGCAAGCGCACCAAAGCCCACACACACACCCCTCCCTACACTGATTCTCTTATCTCTTCATATTGTTCTTCGCTTCAACGCCCTGGCACTAGCACAAGTCTCAACACTGCTGTTAAACCACAGATTAATGATTTGGCCATTACGTCTTCTTGTCTCTCTCTCTCTGGTTACACCTCCCCTTACAACTGCCTCCTCCTCTCCTCCTCCTCCTCCTCCTCCTGTCCTGCACTTGCCAAAATGCTGGTCCTTCTTTCATCCCCAGAGACTGCAAACTCCTTCTGAACCTATGGATGGATGGTGAAAAGGGTGAGGGGCTAAGCCAATAATGACAGGGGAAAGGGACATGGAACTGCTCGCCCCCTGCCCGAGACATGAGAGAGAGAGAGAGAGAGAGAGACACAGAGAGGGAGACAGAGAGAGAGAGATACCAACGCACCGAAGGCGGCCACTTTGATGAGGATGGCGTGGAGGTTAGATGATATCATCTCTGAGAGGAGGGCCTCTTGGTCGCGGCGCCAAAGGTAGGAGAGGGGCACCAAACCAAGCCGCAAACACCTGGAGTACAGATGAGATGGGGGGGGGGGGGGGTTAGGGTTTGTGAGAGAGATAGATGAGAGGGGGTTGGAGGAAGGCAGGGCAACACAAGAGGCTTACGTTGAATACTTGTGAGGATCAGAACTTCCAACTTCAAAGCCAACCATGGGGTTGGGACACTTTCTCCACTTTGTGGGCAGGCTGCCACTTGTGGGACGCCCACCGCACACGCTCTCTCAGCCACCACTGGTGCCAGTGGCTTTTGTCAAGGAGGAGAGCGCAGAAACCCAACAGGAGTAATTATCTTAAGATGGCACCATCTTAAGCTCTGCTTGGCTGTTACATAAACATGTGCGTATAGAGTACACAAACATATGCACACAGACACACGCGGATCTGAGCAGGTAACCAGAGCCGAAACTGCTGGGCGTACATGTCTGCTGCTCAGAAATTGCCTGAGGTGCATGAGCACGAGTGTGTGTGTGTGTGTGTGTGTGTGTGTGTGTGTGTGTGTGTGTGTGTGTGTGTGGTGTGGTGTGGTGTGGTGTGTGAGTCTGGTGTGTATGAGAGAAAACAATGGATGATTGACAGCAGGATTTGTACATAAGCAGAGAGGCCTGTGGTTTTGCTGGAAATATAAGACAAGAGACGCTTGTGTTGGAATGTGTCCGATCGTTGTCAGTCTAGAGAGAGAGAGAGAGAGAGAGAGAGAGAGAGGGAGAGAGTGAGAGAGAGAGAGAATGAAACAAGAACAAGAATGAGAAACAGAGAAGGGTAGGCTTGTTAAAAGAAACCCTCTGACCTCGCCGCAAATGAGACTATTTGTGTCGAACAACAGGACACCTAATGTGAAAAGTACAATTTCTAACAGCTCCAAAAGCAGACTATAATAGACATTTTGGGTGCCTTAAATCTTTTCCTCATGAAACACAACTACAAACAAAACCCGATGCATGTGTGTCTGCGTGTGCGTGTGCACATTTTGTGTAAACAAACCTCAATCCCAGTTCAGCACAGAGGGAGATAGATGTAGTCTCTTCCTTCACTGCTGGACCACAGACTGCGTCATTTGAGGTCAGGCAACTTCTCTGTGTGTGTCTCAGTATGAAGTCATTTTAAGGGAATATTGCGCGTATTTTGAAACTAAATCCCATTGTTGTGATTGTATATCTAGGGCAATATAGTGTGTGGGAGAGAATAATAATGCTAATACAAATTTTGAAATGCATAAGTGTATGACGGTGACATCAAACGCGTTGATTCGTGTCACCAGTCACGTCGTTTCGCATCATCGAACACTTCCGCATTTCGGCGGAGAAATACACAGAAGACATAGGGTATTCTTTTCCCACAAACAAGATCTCCTCATATCAGAATAATGGGATTTAGGTTTTAAAAAATCTGATTGAGTTCAAGGAAACCTGCATTCAAGCATGCATGTGTGTGTGTTTGTGCGACTTACACATTTTCCACGCGAACCCTCTGGTAGTCAGAGAGAATAGCTCCTACAGACACAGCCTCGACAGCCTCCTTCTCCTGCAGGGTGGAAGATGAGACGTAAGGAGAAGGGAATCACTCCACTAGGAGAGTTACATACCAGACACACACTCGTGCACACACACACACACACACTCGTGTGCGCACTATGTCAGAGTCATAGTGTTGGGGGTTTTGTCAGAGTGCCCATTGTACCCTTTTGTGCCCACTCCTGTTGATGAAACGAGGAGATCCTGCCCAAAAATGTTGTTCTTTGGTTGACTTTCATGATCACTTTTGATGCAATTTTTTCATCAGAAAGTTTGTGCGATACCAAATGGGTAATCTGACTGTAAAGCCCCCCCCCCCCCCCCCCCCCCCCCCAACACACACAGTTAAGTCCTCAGTGTTAATTTATTCATTTGTAAATCAGAGTATTTTTGTATAGTATATTTGTACACTGTCAGAGTTAAAGTAACACTGAGGATGTTACTGTGTTGTACGGTCTAAAAGACACATACAGTGTCTTTGCTTCTATCAGAGCAGCAGGCGGTGGGGATGTTTACACTCTGGCCATATCAAGGCCTTTGTGGTCCTGCCCACATCCTCTGGAGGCTTAAAGGGTGTGTGTGTGTGTGTGTGTGTGTGTGTGTGTGTGTGTGTGTGTGTGTGTGTGTGTGTGTGTGTGTGTGTGTGTGTGTGTGTGTGTGTGTGTGTGTGTGTGTGCTCTCATGCACACGTGTCAAGGGTGACTGGAGGCACCAAAACTACCACTACTCTAAGCTGTGGTTTCTGGTCTTTATCTGTAGTCTGTCTTCCGAACAGCTTCCCTCTCACACATACAGTATGCACACACGCACGCGCACGCACACACAAAGAAGAACTTTAGGCATCAGTTTTTTATTGTGTGTGTGTGTGTGTGTGTGTGTGGGGGGGGGGGGGGGGGTTATGTATCTCTAATACTGCTGAGGGCTAATCTAATTGCATTTCCTGTCATATATTTGGTATTCAAGAAACAGAGAGACGAGTAAATACTGAAACAGACCTGAGATATGTTCAATCTTTTTTTCACATTCTGGGTTTGATGCAAAGTGACAAATCGTAAACACAGTGTGTGTGTGTGTGTGTGTGTGTGTGTGTGTGTGTGTGTGTGTGTGTGTGTGTGTGTGTGTGTGTGTGTGTGTGTGTGTGTGTGCATACACACACACTTCTTTGCATTTGCACACACACACACACACACCTGCAGCTTCATTAGAACATTACAAAGACTTTTAATTAGAATGAGAGGCCAGCACACACACGACGGAGGGATGCACAAGTCTCCAGTAAATTACCTTGTAGCCATTATCAATTTCCCAGGCTACTGGTCCTTAAGATAACCCCCCACCCACCCCCCCTTCTCCCTGTGGTCCCTTCCTGCAATTTTTCTCTGCCTGATAAACATGCTGATTAAAGCGAACAGCGTGTAAACCTTTGATACTTTCCTAAATGAAACCCATGCCCTGCCTGAGGCCTGACACGGTGCTGTGACACGCAGTGCCTCACATTCACGCACACGCGTACACACACACACACACACACAAACACGCGTACACACATGCACAGAACTCCGCACAGACGTGTCAGCTAATCAGATAAAGGATATATAGCATGTCTGTTTGTGTGTGAGTGTGTGTGTGTGTGTGTGTGCGCGTGCGACGTGCGTGCGTGCGTGAGAGAGAGAGAGAGATTCAGATATCGAGAAACGCAGCTTCCCCTAGGCAGGGGACAGGGAATAAAAAAGGCATCACTAAATACACTGAGGCAAATACAGATACAAAAATAGTTCACACACAGATGTATAATTTAAAACTCTGACCTAAAGTTAAATACCATGGGGACGTTTTGGAACCGAGGATTCAGTACAACTCAAGTCTTCATATCCCATCAGTGTGTCCTAAATTGGAATATACATTGCAGTCAATTCCGATGCCCGGTGACAGTAATTAAGCCTGAATGATAACATTTCAGCCCAGCACAGAGCTAAGAGGGCTGCAGGCATTGTCATGTTACTCTAGGTAAGCCTGAGGGCCACCACTCTATTCTAATGCAAAGGATGAGCCTTTTTCCCTTAATATGACTGTCAGTTCCTAAAGAGGCAAATTAGGAGAGAGAGACACTGAGAAAGACACAGAGAAAAATAAGGAATGACAAGAGACAGAAAGAGAGAAGGCGAGACAGAATCAACGCGTAAGCGTGGATGTAGCCTGTAGTTTTTGTTTGTTTTAAAACACACCTAGCATCCATACTTCTACGTTGATTTTGAACCCCTAACATCTGGACGAACGGGACTTTAGAAAGTTATGACTCAGACACCACCGTTCGCTTTCTGATTGGGTCTTACCACTGGTGAGTACGTGTCTATCAGCCATTGAATGCCAGAGTTATTTCAGATTTTTTAGCTGTTTTATGCCAGAGATTTTTCATTGAGAAAAAAAGCCGCCAGGAGCCGAGATACAGAATTTTTAAGTTTTAAGTTAACTCATTCACTGCCACAATTATTGCTTGCCGTGTTTGCCCACTGCCAGAGATTTTTCATCGAAAGAAAAAAAGTACTCAAGAGCCGAGATACAGACTTTTTAAGTTTTAAGTTAACAAGGAAGTGTATGGGAGTCTAGATCTTCGATAAATCATATCTCCTTGGTCTTTGGGTCAAATTTGAAAAAAAAAACAAAAAAAAAAACCGCATATATGCGTTCTTGGCACACAAGTGATGGATTCTAAAGAACGCAAAGAACGCATATATGCGTTCTTGGCATTCAATGTGTTAAGCAGATAGACACATGAAATAAAATCATGTTGGAGCTTAAACCCTTGGCTATTACTGAAAATTACTTTAATTACAAAACATACTTAAGCCTTATTTTAAACTAAATAATAGCAATCTACAAGCCCATAACGTGTCATGTATCACTACACGTTATGAACTTGTAGACCTACTAATTTAGAAAATGTTTGGAAAATTTATATTATGTCAAATTATATTATCGTCACAATATCGCTATCGAGACATTTGGTAAAAAAGAATGCAATGTTTTATTTTGTCCATAACGCCCAGCCATACCGCTAAATGTATTGGACTATCCCATCAAGTTGTGACAAGTGAGTTGACAAGTTGACAAGTGTAATGGTAAGCAAATGGTCATGTGATTATGTGTTTTCAGGCGCGTGATGGATGGAGATTATTTCTGAAACAGTGGTAAAACGCACATTTGGATGGAGATCGTTTTCGTTTAGAGAGATTGTCAGAGAGAACAAGAGAGAGAGAGAGAAAGTGGTAGACTGGTCTTCTGGGTCCCCTGACAACAAACTTGGCAGGGCCAGATTTCATGTTCGCTTTAGTTTCTCCGTCGTTCCCTCTCTCCATCTCAGGAGACGGGCTTTATCGTTGGACCTTGGAGGGCCTTGAGGCTTTGACTGTGCCACAAACAATAAACTGGCTTCTATAATTCACAGAGCCTCTCCACTCCACTCACCCACAGACATAATTATCACACAGACAATAATACTCAGACCTATCCTCCACTTACGATGACGGGAGACAACTTTCTCACACTCACACATACACACACGCACGCATGCATGTGCGCACACATACGGGCACGTTTTGAATGGAGGCTCCTGCTCCTAGACCCTTTGGCAAACACAAACGTATTCACTTTGGAAAGCTTTGGAAGAGTTATTTTTGGATGCGGTTTTGTTTTTGTCTCCATTAAGACTATCACCGGGAGACAGGCAGGAATGAGAAGGCAGCTTTAATACCGTTCTGGACAAACTGCGAGACTGGGATTTCACAGATTGTAGACATACTTTCTCATCTGCTGTGGGAAAGGCAGGGGGGGTAATTGTGAAAGAGGGGTTGCAAATGCATATGAGCATACTGTAAATCTGCAAGCGATGGATATTGCAGACGTGCTCCAAGTGTACTTGAAATATTTATCCAAACGTTTTATCTTTGGATAATACCTGACAAACCTATGAACCTGCTCATGAACCTATAGTCTAAAGTTCAATAAAATCTTTATGGGATCGATCTGGCCAAGTAGTGTTTTGAATACATTAGAAGGTAGACCAGGGTAAAAAGCTATCTTAACAGCAACATAAATCATCACACAGTTCACCAGGAATCCTGCGACCCACAATCCACCTCTTCCTTCACGACTATTGGCACAGACCGACAAGTGTTTCCCCCCGTTTTAACCTTTGAGGAACCTAGTACCACTTGACGTAGCATCCGTCGGTTTAAGCACCCGCGGCCCTGGTTAACCAGTGCCCAGAGTGGTACTGGCCTGGGGTGCTGAAATTGTGAGACGCCCCCCAGGAGCCCAGTCAGGCCCAGACTAAACAAAGGCCTTGTCTGGCTTTCACTTTCGTCTCTTCTCCTCTCCATCAGGCAGGAAAGCTATTAATGAGAATCTATGGCCCAGAGCAATGGAAGCCCTTAGCCCCCCCCCTTCCCCCCAGCCATGTCCATCAGGGTACTTAGCCCCATGCAGTCATTAACTTCTGTTACTAATTGTCAAATTCATTAAAGTAATCCTTCCCCCACACCCGGACGTCTCCTGTGGAAATAGATGGAGAGGGCTGAGTTATTAAGATGTCAGCGGCGGGGAAGATTAAGGCCAGCAGACATGCTCCACAAAGAAACGATACGGCCATTAAACTCCATTCCAAGGTAGCTTGTGTGATATACTCTGTAATTATATATACATACGTCGTAGTAGGGGGAGTCCAAGTGTAGTTCAAATGTATTCACAGTCAAGATATGTATATCTGCCCTGGAGATATATACATGCGGCAATCATAAACCACAGGGTTGTTCTTGCTTGAAAATGCAGCTATTTTATCAACTCCGAACATAAAGGTATTCACGTGTCACGCCTTACATTCAATCTGGGGTAATATTCTGCAGACAAAGTCATTAACGGCAACCAGGGCAATTAGGGGGCCATAAAATATTAAAAATTCAATATTCATATTCTTATTCACATTGAATACATCAGAACCCTCATTAGCTCTCTCTCAATGGCTGTCACAACGAGATCTTAATTATACACTCTAACAATACAAAGCTCCACTTTGCAAAATGGTGGGGTTCCAAAATGGCCATTTCAGTCAATTCTGACTAGTCGCAAATCTGCATTGGCTGGTATAGACTATTATACAGCAGAGCATTTCAGGGGAATCTTTGACAAAATTACAATTACTTTTATACTGATATAAATTATATATTGACAGAATCAAGACTACAGGCTTCGATAACAGATACGGTATGAGTCAACATGTATACTGTATAGCAAAATCAACCTGTTTCAGTCAAAAGTTGTTTACATGCTTTCCATGATATCATGCCCCCCCCCCCCCCCCCCCACCGCACACAGCATGACTGGGCAGGCCAGTAGAAAGGCAGGGAGGGCTGAGAAATTAATTAAAGTGCTTTGAATGACAGTTTGCTCAAGGGCACAGGGGCACCATCACACTCTTGCTCTCCATCACCATGTCCTCGCTGTCATCTGAACGCCGCTCCTTACCCCCCCCCCCCTCATACGTTCATCACCCCCTCCCTTCTCTCTGCCACTCCCCCCTCTGCTCTCCATCTCATCTGCCCTCTCATCCCGCTCTTGCTCCAGTATCCAGTTATCCATGGAGTGAGTGACTGGACACGACATGGGTTTTAATGTCTTCTCCATTAGATCAGCTCAGGGCCTGTTTGTAATCTAATGGGATTGTTCTCCCCTGGTCCCCTACATGGTGGGAACACTGACAGGATTGGAGTGGGAGGGAGGGCGGGACGGGGTTGGGGTGTAGTTGTCCCTTGATGTAGCACTGCGAGTTGATATGGTAGAAGGGCTGAGGCTCGGCAAGGGTCAAGCAATTGTGTTTAATGTAATGTGGAAACAGTCCCGGGGCGTGTTGGGCCGCCCTGATAACTCACACGTCCTAAACTGACAAGAAGCTTACAGTGGGTATTTGTTTTTAATCAGCCACCCCTCCCCACTTTATCATGCTGTCCCAGTACAGACATTCCAAGGTATTCCAAGGTGACTCTCACTGTCCCACTGGTTGAGAACAGGGCGGGGATAGGAAGTACGTGGAAGTTCTAAGACAATTTTAGGTAACCACTTAAAAGGAAAGGTAGGTGTAAATATTATATCCAATGCCTGTAAAATTACCGATGGGTGAAGTCCAATACAGTGTGTACGATGTGTCAGATCCATCATAATAAAACAACAAATGGGCATGCCGGCTTCAGTGAACGTCTTTTGTAAAACAAACATCAACCAAAACCCTGTTCTTACAGGCTTTCACAGACATTCCCTTTGGTAAATTGGTATGGCTGTCTGTTTGAAGCAGCTATTGAAAGACAGGCTCTGCCTTTGTGCTCGTTGGATGGGCTTGAGATGAGTCATCATGTGTCACTCATCAACTGTACAGATCCGGGGGGATAAAGAATAACAAACTGTTCTTAAAACCTGCCTGTTAATAAACCTAAAAAAAAGACCCTGACCAGTCTCGAGCTAAGTACGTAGAAGGAGAAGGAAGGAAAGAGAACGTGGCAAAGTGCCGTCCTATACGCCTGCATCCACAGTGCAGGCGTGACTGGTTTACAATGGCATTCGTCTCGTCAACACGATGATTGAGTGGGTGCCTGAGTGACTGAGTGACGGCTATCAACCCACAGAGACGTGACAAGAGATGAGCTGAACTGGACTGATCCAGGACCCATTCCAGGTGGAGGGGACGATAAAAGTTGCAGCTTCACCACATTAGAGGCTCTTTCGTTTCGTTTTTGTTCAGTCTCCTAGCCGGAGGTTTAACACGTACACATGTACACATGCACGCACATACACACAAACATAATTACATGCATGAACACACACGGACAACCCCACCTCCATGCTTGCATGTCCACACACACTCGTATGCACTAAAACACACGCACATGCACACACACACACACCCATACACACACAGGCGAACACTTTAGTTATAGACAGTGATTCATTTACAATGACATGGCTGTTTTCAGCAATAGGCCCCACGCATAAATAGGCTATGCTGCACAGCTGGAAAACGTAAAAATTCATCAGGGTTAAAAAGTAGGGAGATTAACATTTCACAAGTTTCCTCTAATATGTGTGTGTGTGTGTGTGTGTGTGTGTGTGTGTGTATATATATATGTATAGTGACGGAGACACACACACACACACACTATGTACGTATATACACTATATGTATGTGCGTGTCTGTATGTATGGTTACGTAAACACAGGCCCAGACGTCAGGCAGGCAGGGAGAGGGCCCCGGCCAAGGCAAGCACAAAGCCCTGGTTTCAGCAGGCCAAGGACAAGGAGGCTTTCCATATCAACGCGCATGGAAAACTAAACGCTCGGGAAGCAGCGCGAAGAAAACAGGGAGGTCTATCAATGCGTGTGCATGAATACCGGCAATTCAACCAAAATTCTAATTTCACAAACATTCTTTTCCAAATGTTTTTTTTCTCTACATGAACCTGATCATCACCCGCGGCAGTAGAGTCTCCTTTCACCACAGGAAGGACGGCTTTGGGATGACAGGAAATGATGCAACCTTTGCAACCACACTGTCTCTCTCTCTAGGCCTCATCTCTCACTGTGAGAAAGGGCAAGATCTTCTAATAAACAAACACATGAAAAGCCGTTTTCTGCAGGGCATAAAACAAAAACCCAAATTCCCGCCGTGTCATAGAAGCATTCTCGCTTGGCTGAGTTAGAGGTGTCTGTGGCTAAGAGACAGGAAGCTGCTTCCAGAAAGAGAGTGGAATGGAATCAAAGGGAGAAGGGGGGGATCACATAGCACAGCGAGGTAAACTGTGCCATATAGCCTAGAGTTTTGTGTTCCACAAGATCTACCTAAACCAAAAGGGATCATTGCAGGCACACACGTGTCCAGCACACGCAGTACATACTCGCGTGCATACACACACGCACGCACGCACACACAATAGTAATGCACACGTACACATCCACACATCCACACAGTCTAAAATGAAAATGTTTTCCTGATGAGGTCAGGTTCCAAGCTCTCAGCATCTCGGCTCTCATGTCCTCGACTCTATGTACAACAGACATTGTGGATGCCCCCTCCCCCCCAACACCCCCCCCCCCCCCGCCTCCCCAGAGAGGGGCCGAGCAAAAAATATAGTGGCGAAGCTGGTTTTACACACTCTCCAGACTCCAGACAGTGTTTTTCTATGGCTGGTTATGACTTAAGCTGCAGGAGGCGGTGGGGCCTGCCACAAATATTTCTCGAAGGGAATGGTCTGCAAAACAAAACATAAAAGCCCTGTTAATTTTTAAGTCTATGGAGGGGAAGAAGGAGTTGACTGAAGCGATCCCTCAGCCGTCTGCTCACAGACAGAAAAAGATAGATATATAGACAGAAAAAGACTTTTGGGTAGGACTGGCTTTTTCACAGCGGGGTACATTCTGGGCTTTAAAAGGGCCAAGGAGGTTAAGAGTCTGTTTTTGTATCTGCGTGATGTGACTGTTGATTTTGGAGTTTTCATTGTGAATCCAGCTCTCTCTCTCTAGCTTGTTTATGGAATATCATTCACACTTCTCTTGGGTGAGGAACCCACTGCGAAGGAAGAGTAAAACAAACAAAAAAAGAAAAGAAAAACCTAGGATAGATGCCAAATCTGACAGAATGAAGGTTAAGTGTGGTCATACAGGTTGAAATGAATATCCATTCAATTTAAGTGTTGGAGACGTGCAGAGGAAAAAAACTATTTTCAACACAAGGTAACAAGATGTAACAACACATATTTTATGATTAAAATATGTAAAGCTATTAAGAAAGGAGATACTGTGCTGTCGCTACCTGAAGGCATTTTGAATGGGATAGACAAAATACACAAAGGGAGGGGTGGGGGGGGTCACATCCACCGCCAGAGGTTAATCTCATAATGTACTCACCAGTGCCAAGGTGTTTTTGTTGTTTTTTTGTTTTTTTCATGTCGCCATAGATCTTGTTAAAATCCTTAAGATTGAGCCGTGAACGGTCTGTTTACATCCGCGAGATCTCCCTGTATCTCCCAGTGAAAACCACGTGTCAAACGGGGCATCCATGTTTGAGTTAGAGCGGATTACGTTAAACAGTGAAATGCGAGGAGAAAAAACTACAGGAAGAGAATTGAGTTTCAGTTTCGTCTGTAGAATGGGAGCGGGCGTGATCGTCGAAACCGGATCCCAAATAATTCTATTTCCTGTCATCAAACCGGAAACGGAAGTGGATCAAAAAAATTCCGAAAGTGCACCCGGACCGCGCATGCGCGAAAAGACCGCAGCCCGTAGGACTACGGGCTCGGCGCTTAACCGTTGGATTTAACGGCCCGTAGAACTACGGGCCCGGCGGTAAAGGTGTTAAAAAGAAAAGGAAAAAGCTAAGACGGCTAACCATAAAATATTTTAATTACATTTGTTGGACCAGTGCCACTGTCAAATTCCGTTCATTTCCAATAAGAAATTAGCAATGAAAGCACCTTAAGTATTAATACACACTTTCCCTGAAAGTGAATGTCGCCTTTACTCCTGTAAGGATTAGTTCAGTGTTTCTCAAATGGGTATACTACCCCTAGGGGTACTTTGGGTTACTCCTAGGGGTACTCAGAAAGTTTCTGGTGTAAGCCAAAAATGTGTCAGTATCAGGTGGAGCAATGTCTTGTGCTGATGAAGTGGGTACTCAGCTGAACACTGGTAAAGAAGCTTTAAGAACCACTGGTTTAGTTAACAGCTCATCGAGCGATAAGCTGCCAACGACTTTTAGCCATTTCTACAATTCATTCAACAACATCAAACAGAAAAGCAACACACGTACACATTTTTCACTGAAACAATGTTCAACCGTGCAGTGTTAGTGGCTCATGCCCTTGGCAAGGCGAGATAAGGCTATCTGCTTCCATCATCACTAAACAAGATTGAGCAAAGTACATTAAGCAGAAAAATACAAACAAATTACAAAGGCTTGAGGCTAGGCTCTTTATCTAATGTTTGTGGGGACTGTTAGCGTCAGTTGGAGGGAAATGGGCCTGCGTCTAATAGATCCTGCCCCGCCACTTCCACACAGCCAGAGAACAATACACAGCGCCATTATCTCAGCACTAATGCTATCCTTCCTCATGTGCAAAACAAGGCTGCAATCTCAACCCCACTGCCACTGTGTCGACCAACAAAAATACAAGCCGTCTCAGACCAAAGGAAAAGATAACAATGGCTATCACACAAAAGAGGAGACACACACACACACAGAGACAGCTATGTGTAGGAATCTATATGAAAAGTACTGAAATGAACCTAATCTTCAATAAAAAGTCAAAAAAAACATATACTGCTTAAAATGGAAGAACAATATGCAAATGAAAAACAGCATATGCCTGCAGAGAATTATCCATTATTTGTAAGACTACTAATAACCTACTTCTAACTATACCATTTAGAGCTCTCTAAGCACCGCAAACCAGCTACAACAAGCTCACATTAGCCTGATCATTGATCCGATTGCCTAAACCCTGACTGTGACCCCAGAGGTCATGATTTATGTATTAAGCAGCTTTTTAAAGAAATCCATTTTCCTTTTGAGCCCCAACGTGCATCTAATGCGGCACCATGCTGGTAATCAGAGCAGGGTTGCTGCGTTTGATTTCCTTCACACCCTCCTGCGCTGCGACTTGTCTCCCAACAGCTCAGCTCCCTGATCAATACCAGTGCTCCTCATTCGACTCCTCAGCCTGCCTGCCCTCCTCCTCCTCCTTCTCCTCCTATCTCTCATTCTCTCTGTGTCAGTCAATCTCTTCTCTTTTTCTCCTCTCCTTCGCAGCAGGATACACCTCCATCAGGGCACCTGCAGCAACGCTACTTTGCCGGGCTTCTGAAGGTTTCATATAAAAGTGTATAACGACGGAGCACACACAATAATGGGGGTGAAGATGTGAGCAGGAACAGGGGAGTAAGAAAAAGGAAGCGAAGGAGAAGAGAGAAAGAAATGAATGTTCAGACTTGTGGATGGACCGGTGATCTAGTCTCAGAGGGTCCCGCTCTTGTCTGCTGATGTCAATAATGGAACAGTGGGAGAGGCTGAGGATGAGGGCGGGAGTGTGAGTGTGTGTGTGTGTGTTTAAGAGAGGGATTATCTCACTAAAAACGAGGTGTTTTAACACGCACTAGTGGAAGGGAATGTTTCATCTACTAAGACCAAAGAGAGGGCTAATCTCCGGTACTTTTCCCTAACACCTCAAGGAAGAAAGAAATAGCACCAGTTTTTTTTGTTTTTTTTAAGTAGGGAGACAAAAGGTTGTCCACTGACCAGATCATATTTTTCAAAAAAGAAATAATGCATTTGTATTTTTTTAACACCCTTAAAAGCCTGACAAGTCACAGGATAAGATGTGAGCGTAACATTTCCAATGTGCTCAACGCTGGGTTTCAATATGACAGAGACGTCACAGTGCTGCTAATTAGAGCTTGCACAAAAGAGCATGTGCAAAAGATATCATCTATTGTTCCTTATCACTCTAATGAGCTTAAATGTCTTTGTCTTTATTCATCAGTGCTAAAGGTTGTGAGGTCACTGCTCTGAAGTCTATCTTTGATCGATGACTACACCCAAATGATCTGCAAACGGTAGTTATATACATATTCCATGACACAACTCTTCATGCATACCTGGGTTAATTCTTAAATGTTACAATTAAAAAACATATCAATTATGGGTAGTATTTGTGCCAAGACAATCCATAAAATAAGAATGACATCTATGATTCAAATGACGTATAACAATACCTGATCCATTGCAAGTCACTCACGATTATGGGAAAGAGGCGTGGAAGGGGCAGCGACAAGAAGAGAGAGAGGGAGCTCTGCGCTCAAGGACACAGTAAAATCCTCGGTGTGAATTTATCAGTTTTTAACTCTGGTAGTGTACTTAAGTAACCAAATGGACCCATAAGGATAAATAAACACTAAGGATTTTACTGTGTAGATTAGAGTGGCGAGGAAAGGAAATAAGTCAGGAAAGAAAGAGAGGCAGGAAAGAAGGAGAGGACAGAAGGAGAGGAAGGAGGTGACCACACTTCCAACACTGTGTGTGGAGGAGAGATAGACCTGTTATCATGTAACAGAGGCCCTCATTGACCTGACCTTCAAAAACATACACGTGTGTGTGTGTGTGTGCACGCACGCACACACACATACACACACACACAGTGTGCCACGCAGGGTCACGGGGCATAAAGAGCCACTGTGTCGGGTCACAGAGCACAGAAAGGGGGTTGAAGGACTTGAGGGATGTGAGATGACTAATATGAGGGGTTTTGTGGGCCTGCGGGGGGACTAGCGTTACAGCCAGGGGTGACTGACACGGCTGATCTGTATCACACATCACAGCGGATCACTGCGGAGAGAGAGAGAGAGAGCGAGAGAGAGAGAGAGAGAGAGAGAGAGGGAACCACTCAGAGGCATGGAGGACACAGACATGCCACTGATGTACAGAGCAGGAGGAAAGGTTCAATAACTATTTGGCCAGATCCAGAGAAATGGAAGCGCTGTGATACAATGTAAACGTGTATCAAAGAGTAAAATTTAGCTGTGAGTGTGTACAAAAGAACTAACCAAATGGACCGGGAAGGGTCCATTAAATGATCACTGTGCATTTTACAGTATATACAGTAGACTGGATATGGGCCATATAATAATAATAATAATAATAATAATAATAATAATAATAATGGCATTGTGTAATAATGTTATTACAAAATGTCATCTTTTATCTTTTCTTTTGATATAATACATTTTATTTGTAACGCAATTTATATTTGACACAAATCTCAAAGTCTGGAACACTATACATTTTAAGCTGATGAATGGGTACTCTACTCTCTCCTGATTGGTTTAAATTAGTTCTGTTTACTAAAGAGCTGGAGAGACAGGGAGACCCCTGTTACTGAACAAACACTCTATAACAATCATTACTATCATCAGAATATAGAACTTTAACTTTTTTAACAAAATACTTTTTGTTTTGACCTCAAAATATCACTTACCCTACCTTTAAACTAGATATTCAGAATTAACCCCCCCCCCCCCAAACCCACCAAAACTGTTATTCCTTCCCCTCAAAGAGAGGGTTCAAAGATCATCAGCACCTAGCAGGATGGGATGGGATATGCTATGGCTCGCATGTCGATCAGGTTACCAACTTCAAAGGAGGCACTGCCATACACAGCCAGTGATGAGAGCAGGGGGCTAAGGATAGGGCCACATTGTTATTCTGCCATTATTTCCACAGCTAGAGGACGGAGAGCTCATTTTTTTCCCTATCATAATTGGGGCTTTTTTTCCCTATTGACAATGGTTCAGAAGAAAATGATCCTTTCCTTTGAATCCCCTGAATGGCTCCAAACATTCTTCTTCTTCTCCTTCGATCGAGAGACCAAAGTAAGATGGACTGCTGTGGTTTGCCAGTGTCTAAGGATGACCCATAGATGGCACTGTTGGCTCATGCTATCGGAGCCTGTTGTCAAACTTGCAAAGAAGGTGGAGAGAAGAATATTCACTTAAACTCATCAACTCTGACACCGAGGGGGAAAAAATAGAAATGAATCTTTAATCTATGTTCAAGTGTCATTTGCCATATAATCTTGTAACTTCTAATTAATTCAAACTGCTAGAAAGAATATTAAAAAATATCGCACTTCCCAAACAGAACACTTTTTTATGCTAAAACTGTTCTTTTCCAGTGAGGGTGACTTAACAGCTAATTATCAGAAAAGTTGTATCTTTGTCTCTCTTCTCTCCTTTCCTTCACCACAATGAACCAGTCGCTGAGTTAAATGTGAAAAATTGAATAATTGTCTTCAAGAGAAATATGCAATACGCACAACTATACATAGTTGTTGAACTGTGAATTGGTAACGGAATAGTTTTTTGATATTTTGACAGAATAGTCAAACTAATTAAAAGATAAAGACAATTAAGAGAGTTGTACCTCCTTTCATGATAGAGAACAAACAGTACTGATGAGCAAGAACAGTGATGAGTATGCACCTCCAAAAGAGTTGCCAGAAACTTGTGATAATAAAGTTGAACTTTATCGAGAATAGCTGCACTAGACTTCACTCAAAGAGAGAGGAAGCCAGTTGTTTATGATCCAGGTCTGTTGATGACCATGAGAGGGGTAAACAGAAAAGGGACTGGAGGTCTGCAGGCCCCGTGAAGGCCCCGTGGGAGCCTTCTGCCCTGCCCTATGGCCCTACTGACGGGAGAGGTCAGACCAGAGATGCCCTGGAAATGGGAAATTAGCAGCCATTTGCAATCAGAGCAAGCGTTGACCAGCCAAAAGGAGAGAGGGGGGTGCAGTTTGTTACAAAAAGAGGTGAGTGTATGTAGGACCCAGAAATCAATCTGTGCCTCCGTTTGCGTGTGTACATGAATGAACCCACACACACACACACATACTGTACTTTGTGTGGAGCCAGAGATTTATACAGAGGATGACAAAAAGAGAGAGGGAGAGAGAGCGCAAAATGCCCTGAGGCAGGCTTACTGGCCCTTGCCACTCAAGCGTCGGTGCGTGCGTGCGTGCGTGCGTGCGTGCGTGCGTGCGTGCGTGCGTGCGTGCGTGCGTGCGGACATGCAGGGGCCCCAGAGCAGCCCCCAGCCCTGGATGAACACGTCTCTCAACACAGACCTACAGGGAGAACCCATGGTCTCCCCACTTCCTGTTTAGACCACGTCAAGTCAACCCCCATCTCAACAACAAACCCCTGCCCGCCGTCCCATAACAAGGTCTTCAAATGTGATGCTGCCAGCTAACATGAGTGTTTGTGTGCGGGGGCGGAGAGGGGAAAAGTGTTCCTGTTGGATCAAACCAACACCCGGGCGTCTGTTTGTATTGACAGCAGGGAGGGCTGCTGCTGGTGCTCTTGAAGTGTGTGTCCAGATAGCTTCCTCATGGTTGCAGGCGGTCAGGTAGGCAGTGCCAGGAGGCCATTAACACACACGAAACCCAGTGACTCAAGCCTGTCAGATGGTCTCCCGCTACTACGTTGCACCGCTGAGGCCTCATACATAATTTGGCATCAAATGAATATTTTCTCAACGTCCTGGCAAAAGGGGGTATTTGATGAAATATTCATTGGTGATTAATTTTTGCATCTGATCTTCTGTCATCCGAGGTGTAAAAAAAGAAAAAAGGAAAAAAAGAATGGAACATTTCTGGCCAACCCAGTTGTTGAAGGGCATCTGAACCCAACTTTATACATAAAACTTTGATTTGATGAAAAGTAGACTCAATTACTGCATACCGTTTCAAGAGCAGGATTAAACATATACTATATCCCCCTTTGAAAGTGAAACTAAGATGTCCTCAGTAGTGCAAACTGAACCAGACAGACTAAAAGCAATAACGCAGCCTTGTACTCTCGCATGCGGATAGGTTGTACTTTACAGTACTTGCTAGGTATAGTTAGCGCAAAGCAGGGCCAAATGAAACACGACAAGCGGGTTTGAGATGGTGCTGATGGACTGCTAAGTGAGTCTGAATCCACTGAGAACGGTGTGTAAAGCATCTTAACACAGTGACATGTGTCACAGAGCCTCAGTCAAGATGACAAGTTTAGTAGTGCTGGGACAGTTGACTCACCAAAAAACAGTCATGCTTAATTTATACTCCATCGTACCACGGAGTTGCGCGCCAAAAATATGAGCTGCCACATTCAGAGCTTGTAGATCTGCAGTTTCTTAATCTTAGCACAGGACACCTTCGTACGACGAAATATAAGCCAGGTTTCAGGCATATGTCAGCAGTAGCAAGGAGGCATAAAACTGCGTGTGACCACATGGATTGTACAGTACGACAAGTCTATGTAGTTACATGGTGTTTTTAGTCAGGTTTGACCATTTTATGTCCACAAAGGTACATTCTCTGTCCTATTTTCACAATCAGCCCAATAATGGCCCTACAATTAAAGTACAAGACCTCTCCCCTGACAAAATAAATTCATAGATCA
Source organism: Gymnoscopelus braueri (assembly GCF_963280865.1). Lineage (NCBI taxonomy): Eukaryota > Metazoa > Chordata > Actinopteri > Myctophiformes > Myctophidae > Gymnoscopelus > Gymnoscopelus braueri. The sequence continues at coordinate 25,913,056 of NC_137621.1, read as the reverse complement.
TTAATGGCAATGTCATTTAACAAACTAAATCAAATAAAAATACTCTTAGAACCCTTAAGGTAACAGGGGCGGGACGAATAAACGATGCAATAAATCAATAAATTGCATCAAAACCACTCATATATTCGTTCCGAATACAAATCGCGTTGCTTCATCGGTGCGTAATATTCATGTTCTGTATGGATGTACTCATATGACACATGTTCTGTATGGATGTACTCATATGACACACACAAAAGTTTGAATTTCTGCTAAGCAGTCGCACAAAATAAGCACCCCTGGTGTGTCAGGACCTTTACACACTACAATCCTTGGTATTCATTTATCCATTCGTAACTCTGAGTGTGTACAAATGTAAACAAACAAATTACACTTTACTGTGCACCTTCTCAGTCTCACTGGGTAAACAGAAATGCCCACCTTGACCAGGTGCAGCAGCTGGAAGAGGTCCTCCACCTCATCTCCCTCTGTCTGAATGTAGTCCCTGCCAATTTCCAGACTGGTACCCTGGATTGTGCGTCTGTACAGCGGCAGGTCCATGGCTTCAGCATACAGATCTATGGCCTGGTGACCCACTGTCTGGTACATGTAGCTGTCCAACTCATCTATGGCAAGGAACACAAATATAGGAGAAGATCCTCAATTATTCTCTGTAGTACGACGCTGGTGTGGCTTGGCAGAAAGAACGATTTCACGGTGCGCACAGATACACATTGTTAGCTAAAATTCTGTTATTTTATTTAGTATAAATTATCAAAGTCTAATATCAATTGATTTCTATCGTCTATCCCAAATGAAGGGACAAGAAAAAATATGTTGCATTAATATATACTGTATATATACAGTATATTATAGTGTGTGTATGTGTGTGTGTGTGTGTGTGTGTGTGTGTGTGTGTGTGTGTGTGTGTGTGTGTGTGTGTGTGTATATACATACATGTTACTGTATATATACACATATATATATATATATATACATACATACATACATACAGTATATATATATACACTGTATATAACACGTTAATATAAACACTGTTTGAATTTCCTGATTCCAGATTATTAGTAGGTTGTTGAATAATCTACTAATAATCCAAAACATTTTTTAAATCAAAACAATTAGCAGCAAATTAGGTTGTACGGTACACAATACACTTTAAATGTATCTGCAATGATCGAAGAAGTACTCAGATCTTTGACTTAAGTAAAAGTAGCAATACCATACACAGTGTAGAAACTTTGTTACAAGTAAAAGTCCTGCATTCAAACGCTTACTTAAGTCAAAGTGGAAAAGTATTAGCATCAAAATATACTTTAAGTAGCAAATATGACGTCCAAACAGTCATTATGCAGAACGCCCATTTCAGAATAATATAGGACGATGCTATTGGACTATTATTATTGATCATTCATTTGTTAATCACTGTAAAATTACAGCTGGTGAAGGTGTAGCTCATGATTTTTTGTACGTGTAGAAATATATGATTGAATGAATTTATTAGTTTGTATATGATTTGTATTAAGAATCAAAATGTGCAATTTAACTAGCAACTAAAATGTGGTTGAATAAAAAGCACAATATTTCAGTAGAAGTACTGTAATTAAATTAAATACTTAAGTAAAGTACAAGCAGTTTCACTAAATAGTAATTAAGTACAGTACTTGAGTAAATACACCATAGTTAAAAATATGTAACCATACATTATTTGTCCAAACGTCTCATGTTTCATAATTATGGTCGGATTTGCGATTCCACCACATTTCAGCATTCCAAGCATTTCGTACTCCAGAAGGACCTCCGGTCCTGAGGGATTGATATAAACAAGTTGTGCAGTACTTTGTTTAGGCAGAACTTCTTGGGGCCACCAGACAGCAAGGCAGCTGGCTGGCCCACATAGCCTGGCTGGTCCTTGTAGATCATAGCACCCTGTAGATCATCATCTCACCTGTGTTAGCAGGGCGCAGGTTGGCCAGAGCTGTGATCCTGTGGCCGGCAGCAACACACTGCATCATGTTGTAGCAGCTGTCTTTGCCCCCGCTGGAACACAGTTATGAGAAATAGGCAAACATGTTCTGAATCATTTTGATGCGGGATAGACCTTAGCCCTGATATGTGCCTGGCATCACAGCTAGATAGAATGCATGGACTGCATTCTCGCATTATCCTAGGCTAGGGATATGCTGCATTGTGATGAACTACTGCATTTTCTACTACACTACTTTCTCAGTGAACTAATTGAATAGACCAGGGGTTCTCAAAGTGGGGTCCGGACACCTGAGCGGGTTCCAGGGGGTCCCCTGCAAAATTAACTAATATAGCATTAAAAAAAGTATTTTAGTATTTTATTGTCGGCTATTCAAAAATAGCCGACATATAAAAGCTCACAACATGTCACAATATGATGCATTGTGAGCTTGTAGATCTGCTATTTTTAACAGTCACCAATCTTTTATGGGGCCCAGGGTCCCTCCCTGGCACAAAATGTTTTCAGATGGGGGTCCATGGCCAAACACATTTCAATCAAGGGTGAGAAGGGTCATTGAATCCAGTATAAGAATCTATGTTCTTCTTCAATATTATATTATGTATTGACTTTTTACATAACAAAAAAACATCAATACAAAAAACGATATAGAACAGTTACACAAACGTTACATGACAATGACAAAAATAATAATTAAAACAATAAAGACCATAAACAATAATGACAACAAAGGCACTACTACTCTCCAGGTTCTTCCATTAAATGTGACAGATTATTATTTTTGATATAGGCCTAATATTGTACAAAATGACCCCACACTTTCTGAAACATTATGTATGTTATTATTTCCCAGAGGTGAACATAAAGATAGTTCCTTGAACCACTATATGTTCTCGTCTATTCAAATGTTTAGCTGAATAGCAAAACTTATAATACAGCACAGCTATTTTCAGTTGATTCAAAACTCTCAACGTGCATTAAAAATATGGACGTTTTATGTACCGAGCTGTGACATTATGCATGTACATTTACCTGCACAGTCAGATATGTAGGCTATTATGCACACTTCTGTAACTGCTGGATATTGATAAGCTAATGTACCTATCTAAGACAAAATCGTGTGGTTCTCGATCAGTGTATATTTTTTATTAAATTATATGATAATTTCTTACATATTGTCTTACATATTATTACGTTTGGGATGTTGCACTTTTTTTGCCAAGTCCAAACAGCATTTCGCTGCTTGTACTTGTATAATAAGTTAGTGGCAAATAAAACCTTGATTAAATCAGTCCATTTAAATTCCTAACTGAACTGAATGCTACAGCAGCAAAGCACAGTAAACAGCAAAGAGTCAGTAACACTTCAAGAACGCAGTTACCTTATTAGCGCGACAACTTTCATTTTCTTTTTGCTACGGTTAAAGGTTGATGATACGATATGTCCCTTTGTCCCCGATTTAGATACAGTTTGGTCATTTAGTTGTTGCTGTCAGTTCATAACGGTAGAAGCATCTTTCATAGAAACACCACGGTGTAAACAAATACAACACGTGAAAACTACACTTCCGGGTTTACAAGGACCTCGCTAAAAGGAAAGACGTCCTATAATATGCCTGATAGAAAATCTTTAGCTCTGCGTCTGCGATGCCTGTCTTACCAGATCACACAGTACACTACATCAGCGTGATACGGACAGAACGCCCCCCACACTCTCACTCTGAATCTCTGATACCATAGAGTTACATGCACGATGCACCCACACATACGAGTCGCCATCTACACGCAATAATCTGCTGTCTGCTGTAATCACTATTTCCCAAACACTGGGTCGGGACCCATTTGTGGGTCGCGGGCACAATTGTTATGGGTCACGAGTAAATATCCCATCTTTTTGGTTTTATACATTTTGTTTTTATTAATGTTATTTCAAAAACATTTTCGGATAAGAAAATAAAATAAAATAAAAAAGCAAAGCTTTTCATGAGAACAAATTCAATGGTTTTTCAAAATAATTTCATGAAATAAAATAATAAATCAAAGAAATTCCTTATAAATTAGAAAACAAAGAAGTAGTGAAAGTAGCTGATCTACAAGCTCACAATGCGTTGCATCGTGACACGTTGTGAGCTTGTAGGTCTGTTATTTTCACTAGCTTGGGTCCTGAGGGAGACCTAATATAGTTTTATATCCTCTCACTGTCGATAGTCTCTACATCTATTCATAGTGATGTTCATATTTTTGCTGGTGATAGATTGTAGGCCTACATTATAATTTGATGTTTTATGTTTATAATGCAATCAGACCAATTTAATTGTACCTACCTACCTACCTACTACCCACCTACCTGTCTAGAAGAGAAGAGCAATACCTAATGTCCATGCTCTGGTATTCATATACAGGTTGTGCTTTTCCTCAGAGGCAGCCCTATATTGCTCAGAGGAAAGTCTTTGATGCTGCTTTTGCTCTCTGTTGTTGTGCCAGAACAGAATCATTGCACTGCCTTTGTGTGCTTCCCTCACTCTTTGCCCCTAAGCAGGCCAAAGGCAACTGATTTTGTCTCAGTGTACAAAATTGAGACAGACATCTCTTCAACCCAACCCCTTTACTATGTTTCTTTTATTTATTTATTAATTTGAAAAAGTGTAAAAGCCTTAGACCAGAGGATGAGAACTACAGATATTTATGTTGTGGTGACACTCTGGCTGCGGTGAGGCCATATAGGAATCAGTTGTGAAGAAACAGAAAAGGAGACCAATGCACATTATAAGAAACATTCAGTATACACTGGATTTTACTAATGGAACTTTTGCCATTTATTCTGATTTATCAGTTTGTCATCTTATATTATGACTGGCAATGGGCAAGTAAAAGATTGAGTGGCTGCAGTTAAATATGCAAATCAATCTTTAACTAATTAATTGAATAAATATATTTCTCAAGATGACTGGTGTAGATTTCAAGTGTTTAGCTGGCATTCTCAGCAGAAAAGGGGTCTTGTGTCTCGGAGAGGGCAGGGCACGTCCCACAGGACTGTTTGTCCTTCAGTTTTGTAAACTCATAAATATATCACCCATATTTTCCAATTCTGTTGAGCTTTGCTGCCTCTGGTATAATATCCATTAAAGTCAAGTCCCAAATGCTATGGCCAATTGCCTCACTTATCAGTTTTAGTTTATGTAGTTTATTATCCACACAAATAAAGCAGTGTGTTGTTCTGACTGTATTTGTAACAACATTTTGCTGACGTAAAAGAACATTTTATGTCCTTATTGTGGGTGCGATGCGGATAAAAGGAGTTGATGGATAGCCTAACTGAGACTCAGGCAATGACGTGAATATGAGACGCATAAATATGAAAGCAAGGCGGTGGAAATCGAATGACACCCTTGGCCTTTTCTTAAGGGACCATGTGCATATGACAGGTGATTTACACAGATACACAAACTAATTTTTGTACCACAAGGACACAAAAACTTTGTGTGTAATGAGAAACTAAGGTCTCAAATCACAGGACGATAAATTGAGTGTCAGGACAGGCCAGCCAAGGTTGCACATCGACTGGCCAGAATACAAACACACCTATCCACTGGTACACAGTAAAATTCTCAGTGTTAAATTAACTCAGAGAGAGTAAAAATTGACCTGTAAGGGTCCATTTGGTTGCATTTGTACACTTTCTGAGTTAAATTAACATGGAGGATTTTACTGCATAGAACATTCAACATAAAACCCAAACAAATCGTTGCTAGTCACTGCTGTACAGTGCTCAGAGGTGCACCAAAACTGTAAAATTACACAATTTTAATTGTGCATTCACTATAATACATTTAACACTTTATGGAAAGAACTAGCCATTTCAAGAAGTTTTAAGAAGTAAAGTAATTTTCATTTGAGGATTTTGAGTGCATAATTTGCACATCAACATTAATAGTTGTGAAAGTACCTCAGGGTACCATTACCATTCCACAAAATGTATTTGTAGCTCATTGTAATTTAAACCATTTCACTCTAACTCAACCGTATCATAGAAATGCATCTGACTGTGGGTGAAAAAGAGAATGATAGGTAAATGGTGCATTTATATAGCGCCTTTATCTCAGGCGTTTTATTCACCCATTCACACACCAACGGCAGAGGAAACCAAGCAAGGCACCAAACTGCTCATTGGGAGGAATCAGGGGGTTCAGTGTCTTGCTCAAGAACACTTCGAGTGGAGCCCGGGATCAAACTGGAAGTGGCTGCTCTACCTCCTGAGTCACTGCCGCTAATATAATTGAGATCATTCACCAGAAAAAAAGTGTAAAATGTGATAGCGATATTTGTAATGCTAATAAATGACACAAAAAGGCCTTAACAGAGCACTAAAATAATACATTTATTTTAGAGAGTATATTTTTTGTCCATAAAAGAAAGAAATAAGTACAAGCAGCATACTTTGTAATTGTAATAATGACCATTTCTTCTCATACAAGTTAACATTTGTATCTGCCGAAGCTCAAACAACATAAAAATTAAGATTCTGACTTAATGCAGACCTCAATGTAATTTCAATTCCCTGCTAAGCCGCAAACATTAAGCAGAAGGCACAGAGCAGAATCAAGCCGTCCTATTCCCATTTCCAATGAAGATCTGTGGCTATGGAACACCTGGAAGCCTGCTCTCTCTCTCTCTCTCTCTCTCTCTCTGTGTGTCTCTCTCTCACACTCTCTCTCTCTCTCTCACACACACACGTGCGCGCACGCACGCGCGCACGCACGCACGCACGCACGCACGCACGCGCACGCGCACACGCACACGCACACACATCCTTTATCAGACCTATTTTACAGCATGTAGTATATGCTGTAAGCCTATCCAAATACCAGAAATTACCTTGATTTCCCACCATATGTGTTAAGCAGTTCAGAGAACCTGTGCTAAGTATAAATGAAGTTCATTGCAGGCTGATGACAAGCCAAATGCTCAGGCCAAGCGGTGATACATTTGGGCTGAAGTGAGCAGCGGTTGAAAAAAGCAGCACTGAGTATTCTTAACTCAACTTCACTCTGGTGTTGCCTTCATCAGGGGCTCATTTTCCAAAGAACTATCAACATAATGATACCTCTTTAGGGCCTAACCACATCCAAATCAGTTAGTAAACAACCCAAACGGGGATCTGTACACATTTTTACAGACAATTAACTGTTATCACGAGGGGCCCAAATGGATTAGTAGGCTCATTAATGTCTCAGGCTAATGGGCCCTTGATTGGAAATGTGAGGGGATGTGAAATAAAATCAGGGTTTGATCCAAATTATGTTTGATCACAGCACAATCCTTAACAACAGCCGCAGTTGGCAAGCAATGATTGAGGTTTTTATCCGGAATCCCTGAAAGAAAATCCAGCATTTTACCTTCATTCCATCTGGCATATAAACTGCATAAGCAGAGAGATTGATGAAAATTGTTTTTCTCCATGAGCTCTTGTTCTTCGCTGGTTCTAAAAGCCCTCAGATCATGTCGTTGTTGTTTATTATTTTGTGTTGAACATTCCCTTCTTTGCTTAGAGAAAAGCCTAGGATAATTTCAGGACTATTTCATAGTCGATGGTGCAAATTCAAACGGGCATTCGTCTCTGATACTTTTTCCCCCCACACAAATATAATAATATCCGCAGAACATCCCATCTCACTCCATGTTGATTGTGAGATTTTGCATTACTCAAAACATTAATCAGGATTTGTCATAATAACTTCCATCAAGTATCTATTAAGCCTCTGGGTTTCTGACCATTGCAACACAAACGGAACAGAAACTTTCCAACATGTAAACCAACCAACCATCCCTAAGTACAAATGTGATTTCCTGAATATTTTTCCTTGATTTGAAATTGTCTTGCTCTGCTTTCAGCACCATAGAATTAAATTATGCCTTCAGCCATTCAGATCTATGAGGCCCCAGCCAAAAGGATGTGGCCTATTAAAGTACACCACCATTTCACTAATTATAAAGCAGCCAAGGAAAACTGCACGCAATACACGACCACGCTCACCTGATCCTGCTTCCAGACGCTGTTCTGTATGCAAGGACTTTAATGTTTTCCTCTGCATGTAAAATAATGTCTTTGAAAAACTTGCATGTCAGAATATAATACAGTAATAACTTATAATATAATATCCTTACAAATATAATACAAATAATAAAATAATTTTATATTTAGATTAGTTACTACACTAACAGTTATACAGTATGTCAAAATTGTATCAGCTAAATATATGTATTGACTGAATATTGAACATTTAGGTCTATGTCTAAATATAAAGTCACACACACACACGCACGCACGCACGCACGCACGCACGCACGCACAGTATATACTGTATGCTGTATTATTGCAACATATTTTTCGTTATCCCATTATATATATTTGAACATGAATAGTAGGCTTTACTTAAACAACTGCCTAGTAAAAAAAAAACTTTTATAGAGCTTTGGAGGGAAGCCTCTTGAACCTCTACTTGGAAAAATAATTGTGGGTTCGTGTGACTGCACAAAAAGTTAAACAATCTCCCCATCTTTAAGAGCCAAAAAACGTTGAGCATTAGAATGCTGTCAAGTGCTTTTATTTTTTTCCAGCACTCTTTAAGGAAGAGTATACTAGCAATAGTTTTCTAAGCCATAATATTTTGGCCTGACACCTTAATCGCTGTGCATCCGGTGGAGATAGTTTTGCTGACAACATGCAGGAAAATAAACATTGTTAATGGCTACAGCTATTTGAGCATATCTGAGAAATGTCTGGTCTCACATTCTTTAAGCGTAACCCTAAACAGTCGTATAGTTAAATGAAACGATTTCTCGGCAGCTTCTTCTTTTATTTTTTAAATCTGTAAATCGCTTTCAAGGTATGTTGTAATTAGTACGTCTGCTTTCTGATATACAATCCTCGGACGGTTTCCCCTTGCACCCGACAAACACAATCCTAATCCAGGAAGTAGCTTGCAATCAGAATATTGGAGTTGACATCAGAGGTAGCCACAGAGGCGATTCCCACACACCCCTCCCATAGCTTCAAAGGTCTTCCTGGGCCTGTTATGGGTTTCCCTCGTGATGGAGTGTGACACTCCACAAACACAAAAGCCCCAGCCCTCTCGTGGGTCCGCTTTGCTTTTCTTGGATCCCTCCAGCCTGACCAATGCCAAGTCAACTTGGCGGTTGTCAGAACAGGCCCCATATCTCTGAAGAGTGTGTGTGGGGTGCGGTGAGCTGTCTGTGCGGTGTGTGTGTGTGTGTGTGTGTGTGTGTGTGTGTGTGTGTGTGTGTGTGTGTGTGTGTGTGTGTGTGAGTGTGTGTGTGTGTGTGTGTGTGTGTGTGTGTGTGTGTGTGTGTGTGTGTGTGTGTGTGTGTGTGTGTGTGTGTGTGTGTGTGTGTGTGTGCGTGCGTGCGTGTGCGTGTGAGTGTTGAGTGTGCATAGATACCTTGTCACATAGTCCTGTCGGCTTGTGATTGTGTGTATAAGGGAATGAGAAAGAGAGAGAGAGAGAGAGAGTGGGGAGGTGTCTGTGTGTTTGTGTGCGGGTATGGGTCCATGGGTGTGTGCGTGCCCTCCAATGATGTAATGTGGTGCCTGCTAATCAAAGCGACTACCTGCTTGCCCCACAGAAACTGTTGGGTTCCAGAGCCCCTCATCCCTCATCTTCCCTGACCTCCACTTGCAACATCAGGTTTATTGTAGTGGAGGGACTGCACTACAGCTGTAGCAGGGGCAGGGTGGACTCACTGGTGACTAATGTGTCTATATACTTGGAGTGGAGTTCCAAAACAATTCCCCTGCAATGTCTATGAAAATATTTGACCTCACTCACTAAATCCTCGCCTCCTTGAAGTGAGTCATTTCTCCTTTCAAGATGTTGTTATCTCAAAGCCGTATAACACAGACGACTGCACTTACAAAAAATACAGAATATAATGTTTTGTCATTGTTACACAATATGTTATGGTCCGTCTGAGGCAAAATTACTTCTGCTTCTCTGAGTTAGTTTTAGTATCGGAATCAATCCACATTTCCTCCCTTGCATGCTGGTCTCGCCACCACTCTACCGCCCCTCTCTCTCTCTCTCTTGCTCCACTCTGTCTGACTCGGTCTGGGTTTTCCTTCACCTGGGCTGAATCGTTGGCCTCAGCTTAGCCAGCCTAGCTAGCTCACTGCCAGAACACAGCTTGCCGAGGTCTGCCATTTGTCTTGTGGTTTTTCAGTCAGGGATATTTGTCTAACATGCAATCCAACGTCAACATAAGCTCTAAATACCCTCGCTGCCACACAAAGTGAGCTTCCTCAGGGAGACGAAGGATTAATACCAGGGAGGACATGCAGGGGAGGAAGATGAAATGGAGGGAGAGGAGGAGAGGAAGGAGGACAGAGGAAGGGTGGGCTTAGGGGGAGGGCGTTAAAGAAAAGAGGAATGAGAAGAGAAAGACGGAAGAATATGGGATTGGCTCTGAGGAGGTGGTCATTATTCAGTAGATTTGGTAATCAATCAGTTCTTAAGAAACAGATGGCAAAAATACCATTCTGTGTAGTCCTTTTGTGCAATGAGGGGAAACCACAATTTCTGCATCGGAAAAATTCAGAGTTACTGGTAAATGCAGCTTTGTTTGAAGAGATTTCCGGAATCCAGCTTACCTCAAAGCATGGTTGCATAATCATTAGCTTTCATTAATGAATATATTATCCTGCCCTTTTAGTACAGAGCACAGCACAGATCCAATGTATACACAGGGGGTAAAGTGTATAGCTGTGACAGATACTGTGTGAATGATGACCTCCGATAATTCAAAACCATTTCTAAACCTGTGACTAACCATAAATAACAAACAAAAGCCAAGGCCTCCCACCTGCATTATCGTCGGCACCACGAGATGAGAAACTGTCAGCTCAATAGGAGATGACCTCAAGTTTATGGCCTAAAACCTGTTGATTCTGAGCGATTGATCGTCACCCCTAAGAGAGAACACCCCCCGCCCCTGCCAATCCACCAGCACTGTCTTAGCAAGAACAAAATGAATTCTATCAGCAATTCTGCCATGAGAAGCACATCAGTGGCCTCTGCCTTGCTTTTATGGGGAGAATTCCATACACTAGACCCAATATTCCTGGCTGCTGGAGTCCGGTGATTAAAGTGTATAAAAAAGGGGGCAGCTCCACTAAAAGGCAGTGATTTAGTGAGCTGTCACCCCAGTTCAGGCAGGGCAACAAGTTCATGGCCCAGCAGGAGGGTTGTAATGAAAATGGAACAAGGAACGAGACAGTGTCGGGGTGGGGGGGGGGGGGGTGGGGTGTAGGGTTGTGGTGGTAGAATGGGGAGGGGGCAGGGTCATATAGAGGGTGATGATGCATGCATGTAGATCTATTGTTTGCATGAGTACGCATGTTCGTAAATATAGGTTACCTTTGTGTTCTTCAAACAAAGTCTACGTGTACTCATTGCCACAGTTTGTGTGTATGTGTGTGCGTGTGCGTGTGCGTGTGCGTGTGCGTGTGCGTGTGCGTGTGCGTGTGCGTGTGCGTGTGCGTGTGCGTGTGCGTGTGCGTGTGCATGTGTGTGTGTGTGTGTGTGTTAAATTTAGCAGTCACCCCAATGCCCCAGATTGGTGAGGAGGCAACACTGAATCCTTGACCCTCCACTAACCTCCCTTCTGACCTTGTAAAAACCCTAACCCCATCATTTCCAGCCCTCACAGGATTCATCTGATGGCTGCTCTCCCCGCCTGGCGTGTATAGGAGTGGGGTTTGATGCCTTCAACTACCAGCCTGCTATAAAAGACACATCCTGATGGGCCTTCCTCTGTTGTGTTTATTAGCCACCTCTCCCTCCTCCTCCTCCCCCGTCCTGACCTCCGCCACCACACCCATCGCTGCCTTCACAGTGGCCCTTGGCTAACCCCTCATATCCAGGGTTCAGGGTTGGGGCAGCAGACTCCCAGCCAATTGGGCGGCTGCCCAGAGGAGCCCGCGCGGCCGTTAGCGGCAGGACAGACGTAAGAGACCTAGGGACCCCTCTGATGTTCCCGAGAGCCTCTCAAGAGGGAGGGCCCGAAGTGTGTTTATGACATCTTAAATATGGGAGAGAGAGGGAGTGCCTCACAGGCCTGTACAGAACATGACGATAGTGCAGTATAGCGCAGAGTATACAGATGTCCCATGTAAAAAGATATACGGGATTTCTGACATCACAGTCAAAGGGCAAGCTGCAAGAGGGAGGGAAGAACAGCACGCACAGCTCCTTGTACACCTTCACTGGTGCAGAGAATCAAATCCCAGACAAGGGAGGTTTCTCACACACACACACACGCTGTGTGTGTGTGTGTGTGTGTGTGTGTGCACGCACGCACGCACGCACGCACGCACGCACGCACGCACGCACACACACACACACACACACACACACACACACACACACACACACACACACACACACACACACACACACACACACACATACACACACACACACACACACACACACACACACACACACACACACACACACACACACACACACACACACACACACGAACACACACTCAAACACACACTCAAACACACACTCAAACACACACACACACACACACATTAGCTCTGCGTGTTTTACTGCAAAGTCTGTGTTCCTGTCAAAAGGACCTTTCTTGCGGCAAACACCTGGTGACCCCTTTGACTACAACATTGACCAAATCTGTAAAAGATTCAAGGGGTGATATGTGCGGAACCTTTTTCTTTTCATGTAGTGAGAAGGGCCAGCTGGGATGATGAAAAACAAGACTAGGTCAAAACCTTGTATAAGACTGCACCATCTAAGAGACACTGGAGGGCTTTTAATTTTTGATCAATTTGAGATTAATCTGCGCAAGTTCATCCATACTTATCAAATCATAGGGGCACAAAGCTTGAGAAGCCATATGTGCAATTACAAATAAAAAATGTCATCTTATCAAGCATGATCATCATAAGAAATGAGTCCATTCCATAGACTGTAAAATAATTTATGCATTCGTAAAGCTCCTCTCTCTCTCTCTCTCTCTCTCTCTCTCTCTCTTTCTCTCTCGCTCCATCAGTCATATCCTTTCTCTGTGTTACAGGTTCCTTCCTGGATTCTGGGTGAGCGTGTGCTGTCCAGAGGCAATACGCAATTATAACTAGACAAACTGATGAGATACCTACCAACACTGTGTGTCCCAATTTTTATTAAGGATTTTTATTAAGGATTATGGAAAGACCGGGTGTGTGTGAGTGCGTGCGTGCGTGTGTGTCATAGGTGCCTGAATTGGGAGGGGGGGGGGGGGGTTCCGCGTAATTATTATTAAAAAAAATTGTTTACATTTGACATTATTTTTTTTTACATGCAGACTTCAAAGGGATGTTTTAGAGCCGACAAAACTCTGATCTGCCTGCTCATATCCTAAAATGTAAACATAAAGTAAAGTGCCTGCATGCATTAAGGGGGAAATGATCGATCGCTTGTAACTCCAAGTAAGTTCATTTTAGCTTATAAAGGCTTTGATCTGAAATTGTAGTTGATATACAGACACATGGTAATCCACACGGCAGTAGAAAATACTGTTGACGAAGGCTCAGCCTTCAAGGCTGTAAACTTTATTTACTGTAACCTCCAACACTGTCTCAGTCTCGTGCAGGTTGTCTGTCTGCCTGCTTCGTTGGCTGCACACACACAACCTTGGTAGGCTATACTGTCTGACGGCAGCTGCTGCTCGTGGATCTTAGTGTCCTATAGGCTCGTAATATAAAAGGCTATTAGGCTGCGCTGCTATTATAAATGTAGCCTATAAATGCAAATCCCGGCCCGAAGCCCGACAAATACGTGACAAATTCGGCCCGGCCTGAACCGAACCGCCGGGTCCCAACGGGGGTCAAAAGAATTTACTGTAACTGTAGTTTAACCTCAAAGTCTGCCCCCCCACTGAAAAGTAAAGTTAGGCGCCAGTGGTGTGTGTGTGTGTGTGTGTGTGTGTGTGTGTGTGTGTGTGTGTGTGTGTGTGTGTGTGTGTGTGTGTGTGTGTGTGTGTGTGTGTGTGTGTCAGATGAGATGTGCTATGGAATGATGGTGCTGTTCTACCTTTTTTCATTCCCTCTCGAGGAAGAGCCTGCTGGCTTTGAGAGTGTTGATTCAAGAGCCTGGTATTTGCTGCTTCCTGCAGCAAGACAAAGAGAGTATGGACAGAAGATGAGGACAAGAGAGGGACAGCGAGTGCATTTTCCGGCAGCGGCTGCTGCCGGTGGCGGCGGCGGCGGCGGCGGCTGGAGCTGCCGGTGGCGTCAGCTTTGGGAGTGTGCTGCGTTTGTGTAACGCAGTCCCCACTAATATTATTTACGATTCTGTGCCTATCGGTACATAACTCGGACGCCGCTTAGTCGAATAGCAGACCATCGGCCGGTCGTCGCGGGCACTCGCGCCTGGAGGCGCTCGGGCGCGACTCCTTGGCCTCAAGGTCTGCTGATTCGGCGCGGCTCCGTCATGGTCCAAAACTATACTTTATCGGCGGAAAAAGAAGTTGACTGCCGCTCCTCCACCGGCAGTTCCGCGACTGCCGCTCCTCCACCGGCAGTTTCCGCGGCAGTTCCGCTGCTCCGCCGGCAGCTGACGCTCCACCGCCGGCAGTCACTGCCGGGAGCTGCCGCTCCTCCACCGGAAGTTCCGCGGACGTTCCGCGGCTGTTGCCGCTGCCGGAGAATGCACTCGCTCCTTCTGGGACAAGATACACTCACACACACACACACACAAATGCACGTATGCGCGCACACCTGCGCACACACACACACACACACACACACACACACACACACACACACACACACACACACTGTACCCCACACACACTCATTGTACATGAGTTTTCAGATTCTGTATGTGAAACCCCTACATCATCAATTTACTGTCCATCTGCGCTTGTTTTGTTTCCTGTGGTTATAAAATACTATGCAATATTTGTATCTGCGCCTACTAGACCACTTGGGCTACCAGCGAAGCAGCTGTGATTGCAAAGAAGACTTTAAAACTCTACTACAAAAAATCTAAGTCTGCAAAGAAGTGGATTTCACCCCGGAGACAACGATGATACAAACAATAACATCCCAAACGGCAGCTTCCCGAAATGGATTCTTTGAAATAACAAATGCTGCCTGCTTGTGGCTCTCTGATGGCTACATTTGTCACCCGGTATAACCTGCTAATTTTTAATGCTCAACATCCTCCACTCAGCCAGTGTCACTAAGTCATAAGCATGCTGCTCCTGGCTGATATATGGCCTGCGATGATGTCAGTGAAAAAACACTTTCAATAATTGCTGTGATGAATATCCTCAACCTTCCAACACCTTCCCTTGTCTGTCCAGTGGTATGTATCTGCGGCAAAGTTCATCTATCAGTCCTGCTCCCGTGACTGCTGCTTAAAACCTCAAAGTGATGTATGGCACACTGCCAACACTGCTTTGCGACGCAAGCTATTTACATTCATTCAAATTAAGAGGTGACGAGCCTCCTGTGCATAACATTACTTAGTTAAAGTGTTGACTGTTTAATTCCTCCATTTGGGGCTATGTTACTGGGACACTTCCCCTCTTGCGGAGCTGTTCATTGAACTGATGATATCGCCGGCCGTCCATATGATCGGTCTTCTAAGTTCCCATTGTTACTCGATGTTAATTTAACTCTGGAGTGTGTAAAAATTGGTCGCTTTCTGGACTCTCTGAGTTAAATGAACACTGAGGATTTTATTGTGCAGTTTTCATCCTGGAAATAAAGTCAACAGGGGTAGAGTTCCTGCCAATCACTGAGGAGACATGGGGTTTGAATATTTCACGGTGCATCCGGCTTGGCCGGGCACTCCAATGAACACAATTGGCCGTGCTCCTGGGAGGGAAGCCAGGCAGGGAGGGTGATCTCTGTCGCGGCACTAGCAACTCTTACAGGTTGGTCAGGGCACCTGCAGTGGGGTGTGGAACTGATAATAGCGTGTTCCTCCACATGCGCTCCACAATCCGACGTGAAACTCCTCACTGTCAGGTAAAAAGGAGCAGCCTTGACATCATGCATAATGGAGGAGGAGGCACTTGGTTTTCTGTGTTCTCCCTAAAGGATAAAGGATAATTCCTTTTAACAGGTCGTTCATGAAAGTCCTTGCGGTCTTGTTTCCAATGAGAACCTGTGAGCAATTAGGGGTTAAGAGTCTTGCTCAGGGACAAATTTCATTTCATCGACACATATCTGCTGACCTGGCCTGGAATCGAACCTGGGGCAACCAGGGCCTCTGGCTCCCTAGGCAGGCTCACTAACCATTCAGCTATGGCCGCCCCCTATAGGACCAACTGTAGGAGTTAGCAACGACAATGGAATAGAATACATGGGGAAGGGATCTGGCATAACAACTAAACTGAGAAAAATGAATATACGACTGTGTGTGTGTGTGTGTGTGTGTGTGTGTGTGTGTGTGTGTGTGTGTGTGTGCGTGTGCGTGTGCGTGTGTGTGTGCCCGTGTGCGTGTGTGCGTGTGTGCCCGTGTGTGTGCCCGTGTGTGTGTGTGTGTGTGTGTGTGTGTGTGTGTGTGTGTGTGAGAGAGAGTGTGTGAGAGTGTGTGTGCTGACTACCAGGCGAACACATTTCTTCCTGGTGAGCTGTGATTGTTCTGGAGGAAAAAGGTGAAACAGATCCGTATAAACAATGGAGGTCTTCCAGGGAATTGGAAGAGGCCTGCGAGGCCTTCAGGGCCTGGGACAGTAGCTGACCTGTCATATTCACCATTCAAACAGAGGAATCACAGTCTGTTGTATTCCGTTCGGTGGCGTCATTAAAAATAAACTCTTACTTCCTGCACGTTGATGGACGAATCTGCACAGTGGTGGGAAACACTTCTCAGACTATACACAGTAAAATCCCCAGGGTTAATCTATACTCTGAGTGTGTACACATATGACCAAATGGACCTGTAAAGGTCCATTTGGTTAAATTTGTCAGAGTTACTGTAAATGAACACTCGTGATTTTACAGCGTACACACACACACACACACACACACACACACACACACACACACACACACACACACACACACACACACACACACACACACACACACACACACTGTGTGAGGCAATCTGGAGACCATGCACCTGGGTGTGTTGAACAAATGTTACAGTACACATAAGACAGATGGACAAGTGCACAATAATATTGTATTTCCCCATATTTCACTTTATCAAAGCAAATTGCATCATTCAATTCAAGGCAATGTACGTTTTTGAGGATAAACTCACCCCTTTAAAGAAATCTTGTGGGTGGTATACCGGGAACATGACTTCGTTCTATGCGATATGAATGAGATCTTTTGGAAGTAGCACACAGTGTAACAAATTGATAGGAGTCAATTAAGCATCTATTATTAACCTCCTATGGTTCACTGTCAATTATCTGTCCCATTAACTCAGTAATACTATTTGCAGTATGTGTTTAACACTGAGAAGATCCAGCACATGGCTCACATCCCATCCACAGCCATAAAAAGGGAGCCAGAAATGATGACTTTTAATGTCAATTCAATTTAATTAGATTTAATGAAACGGTTAAGGTCATTTACACCTCCAGTTCTGGACCCTCGGATGACTTATAGTAATAATAAGGTACATTTATATAGATTAGTAATAAATTCACCACACAGTCCACACTTATACTACACTCTTAAACGCAGTGTTCAAAGATGCTTAATTTTGTGATGATTATCCTATTAAAAATTATATTACTTTCCCACTTGAGAATACAGTAGCAACGATAGAAAATAATGTCTCATCTATAAAAGGCATGGGAACCCTCAAGGACAACAGGATGAGATCTTTATCGGGTTTCAAATATAGGCCTTGTTTCCCTTTCTACAAAATGACACGCTGAAAAGCACTATGGGAAAAAATGAATCGCAACCAAAGGGAAATATGTCACATGTCTTGCATGACGCTGGTCTACGTATTTCACGTTGGCCTATTCCTGCTCATGTCCCTCTTGATGTACTTCAGCAAACCACTGGACTTGTAACAGGAAATCAGTTTACTGCTGTACGGACTGATTCCTATTTACACAAAAAGCCCCCGAAACACTTAAGACAGGATATTCGATTGTGAGAAGTCTTTTCCATGTTGTTTTCCCGGAGCTTGCCGTCACCCTGGGTTAAGGTCCTAACACATGACACACACAACTCAAAGCTCTGCTCGCGTGGTAAAGAAATCAAGACCCGCTGGTGCGGTATACTTAGAGAGGACTGGGTTGCCAGGTTCTGCAGGGCCGATTTAGTCAAACCTTGTTTAATGTCATTGTTTTGTTTCTTCTCTGCATTGTGTTGAGAAAGTCAATCCCTATGCATTTATATCTACTTAACAACTAAATGTAATGAATACATTGTACAGCATGCTGTGTGTAGCAGTGCATGCAGTGGGACTGCAGCACAAAACACAATGAGATCCAGGGAGCATATCATGTGACAAGTCAAACCAACAGAGGGTTTCGGGAGGAAACCGTTTCTAACCACAGAAATCCCAAACGCTGGCTGGCTGGTAGCTGACATGAAAGAGTAGCGTTGCCAAGCCAGACATGCTGTCATCTGACCCTGGCAACTGGACTGTATACAACAGTGTCTGGAGTCACTGTGTGGACATCCTCTCTAACTGTGTATAGACCGGACTGGCGGCCATGTCCCTGTGGCCGAGTCCCTGCCAGCCATTTTAGCTAATGGCTCTTCCCTGAGAGATTTATGAGCCAGAGACACAGGACAATTAGAGAAAGGGAAACACAAAAGCCAGGAGCTCTCTGCAGAGAGATTTACGATCGCGTCAGAGGTGCTATTTTTGAAATTGAAAGTCTGATTATTACAAAGTGCTGATGGCCTGATCCAAGAGACTCTCTCTTTCTTACACACACACACACACACACACACACACACACACACACACACACACACACACACACACACACACACACACACACACACACACACACACACACACACACACACACACACACACACACACACACACACAATGTCAGGTTCACTCAGGTGTCACTTTGCCAGTGGCCTCATTACAACCACTCCTGTTTGTTGTGGACACGCTCCGTTCCGGTCCTGAGACTGACACTGTCCTCTCTCTGTTTGCTCACTGGTGTGCAACCTGTCATTGTTGCAGCATCTAACACAGGCAGATGTAATAAATGAGTCACGGTGAGATATGGCCCCACTGATGGCAGAGCCCATGGAGTGCTCGGTATCTCTTTGAGTATCTGTCTCTCCCTTTTACTTCACCTCCCATCCCCTACTACCCCCCCCCCCCCCCCCACCCCACCTCCCCTCTCTCTCTCGATGCGTGTTTCCGGAGTACCTCTGGCTGTCTCTCCACTCAGGAAGTGAGACAGGAAACACTTGTAGTCATGTTCCCAGAATCCAGGAAGGAACCTGTAACACAGAGAAAGGATATATGACTGTATGATGGAGCAAGAGAGAGAGAGAGAGAGAGAGAGAGAGAGAGAGAGAGAGAGAGAGAGAGAGAGAGAGAGACGAGAGAGAGAGAGAGAAAGAGTGGAAGTGATGTTCTGTCTGAGAGATGGAAGGAGGACCTTAGAAGGCAAACAGTACAGAACGGAACAGAACAAGTAACACAATGGAAACAAGTATGCAGACTAGCAATGAGAAAGCAATATACTGTATAATACTTCACTTGTTTTCTGACATAAACTAAAGACATAAAGGGTGTACAATGTTGTATAACAGTAAAATTGTGTTCAAGCAAGTTACAACTACAGTACTTAAATGATGTGGTACTACATACTACTATGTGTTACTATACATTACTACTCACTATTACGGAAACAAGTCCCCAGGACTTTTTTCTGCTATCCTTTTAGCCCAAATGTATGACTGTACCTCGTGCTGTTTGCATTTCTGTCTAATAAAGTATTCAATCAATCAATCAATCAAAACAGTGTACTACTGCTGCGAAGAGAGCCACCCAACCGATGGGAAAAGGCTGATAACATTGCAGAGTAAATACAGATAAAGGGCAAAAATGAGCGGGTGTTTACAATGCATGCATGTGAACATACAGTATACAGTACAGTACATAGTATTCCTAGCACTTACTCACTTACTCATTCATTGTATCACTAATGCTGTATGTAGTATGTAGTTACTGTATGCAGATGTATGTTGGTTGCTGGGTTACTTGTTCATGATTCTGTTATGTAAGTTATTTAGATTACATTGTTTGTTTGTCCATACGGACAAACTTGGAATTAGATAGTATGTTGTTTAACCAGGTTTGCTGTTTACCTGGCACTTACCTGGCACTTAATTGTTTCCTTTCCACTTTATTTACTGTACCCTGTTTGTTGACTAGGGTTTATGTCTATTACTCCGATCTTGCATTTTGGAAGTTGTTCTGGATGAGAGCGTCTGCTAAATGCCGATTTGTCGATTTGTTAATGTGGCTCAAGGAGAAGTATAATGTACAGAATACAGTATATCCTGTATTTTAAATAACAATCAACGATGATACAATTCCATTCAATGAAATTATCAACAGAACCTGTAAGACGCGTCCCACTCTCTCTCTCTCTGCCCATAATAACGTATTCTCTCGGCACAACGTATTGCTCAGTGATCATGTTCTGTGATTGTCCGTGTTTAATGGCAGTCTCCATCTGCCAGTCCCCTGTGTGTCTGCAGGCTAGCGGCCCGCAGCGCCCCACATTAGAGCCTGCTGGCGTGGGCCCCAGGCGCATTCCGCCTCTGGAAGTGTGATTATGGGGGCCTGATTAGAATGTCTGAGACCACGATAACAAACCAGCCCTCGATGAGTGCCAAGCAATCTCATTGCAAAACAAAACGACAGGAGAATTAATGATGCTTCAAACTCGGACAGGTTTTTTAGTGCCGATAATCTGTATCCAGGGTAATTTGCGGCAATTGGTGCATATGGTTTGGTGTTACACTCACAGTCCTGCAACAGATATGAAATCTGTTGGACTGGGGGGGGGGGGCACCAAAACTAAACAGAAATACATTCAGGTTAATGTAAAATGATTGAACAAACAAACGGAGCACAGATTAACACACAGGTTAGTGAGCTAAGTGGTTTGGAAATGGAAGGAAGAAAGAATGAAAGAAAGAAAGGAAAATGAAGGGAGGAAGGAAGGAAGGAAGGAAGGAAGGAAGGAAGGAAGGAAGGAAGGAAGGAAGGAAGGAAAGAAAGAAAGAAAGAAAGAAAGAAAGAAAGAAAGAAAGAAAGAAAGAAAGAAAGAAAGAAAGAGAGAAAGGGCTTACGATATCAAACAATAGTTTGAAAAACATCCGGCTGTGAGTTTTCCAAAGGCTGTGTCCATGGGGCAGCTAAAGCATGTGACTGTAGAGAGAAGCAGAGAACAGAGAGCACACTGCTTAGTGTTTGACATACACCTGAAAGCCCCCGTGTTCCCCCACTGTAGAAGTGCCTGTGGTGGTCTCCAACTGCTGCATGTTTTTGAGGGGTACTCATTGCCTCATCCCTGCCTCCGGGCAAACCTCCATCCCTTTCCCCACCTCCTCTCCTGTGTTCTCTTTTTCCTCTATCCTTCTTCTCCTCCTCCTCATCCTCACTCATCAACCCCCTCCTTCACTCGCTCAACCCACCCACCCTCACTCTCTTTCTCTCTCTCACTCTCTCTCTGTTCCTCCATCGCTCCGTCCCCTCAGGGCAGCCGGTTCAGGTTGAAGTCTATTGCGGCGATCACAGATGATAACCTCTATCCTGGACAGGCATGCCACATGGGCCACACCTTGCCCGAGGATAGGTCCATCCATGCTGGGGGCAACAGAGGCACAGGGGGCCGGAGGGCTAGGGCCGGAGGGCTAGGCCTAGTGTTGTGGCTACGGGGGCTTTGGCTGGAGCCGGGGCATGGGCAGCGAGGTGGATACGGGGGGCAGGAGCTGAGTCTGTGTAGGCTGGGGGAAGGGGGATGGGCCCATGGACTGGGGTTAGGACTGGAATAAGGAGTCAGGAAGAGGGGGAAGGGTCAGGGTTGATGTCAGGGGTCTGCATGGTCCAGCTGAGGCTTTACTGATCCACGGCAGAGTGGAGCTGACAGGTGAGAGAACAGCACCACCCCTAATGATGTCAGGCATGCAGGCAGGGGGGAGCGGTGGTGAGACTGGGGGGTGTACTGCTGCCATGCGAGGTTGGAGTGATGGGCCAATGAATGCATCTTCTCTCATCTGCTCTTCCAGATGAGAGAAGATGCAGTGATAGGAGAGGAGAGGAGAGGAGAGGAGAGGAGAGGAGAGGGAGAGGAGAGGAGAGGAGAGGAGAGGAGAGGAGAGGAGAGGAGAGGAGAGGAGAGGACTGAACTGTGTGGAGAACCATGATGGAGTCTACCAATCACTGAAGCCTGCCAAGTGTGAAGCTACTTCACATCAAAGACCAGCCAGAGGGTTGAGCAAGTCATCTGCCCGTTGACCAGATACAATTGAATAGAAACAAGACAAACATGCATTTGAAAAGTACAGAGCTCTATAAACATATTGTTGTTCATATGCAGCAATTGTATTTCTCAACATGTACACAAGTGATGGGTCGCACTCAGAATGACAAGAGTGAGTTAAATCTTCCATGTCTTTACAATGAAGGACGACTGTCCAGCCTTCGTCAGTGTGCAGAATTAGGGGTATCTGCTTCCTTTTGAGGAGGAGGTGACAGTATACAGGTGACAAACATTAATAATAATACTTCTTGAGGTCAAGGTCCTCTTATCACCTCTTGGAGAAAACACAGTGTGTACGCCCACTCGCGCGTGCATAAGCATGTACGTGTGCTTCATTGACTCAGCGTGTTCATTGTGGAGAAAGGGTTGTGTGACAACACTCCATCTGCTTAACTGCCTGCTTGCCCCCGTCTGTGCCGGCCTGATTCCATCACCTCCCATAAGAGGAAATAGTGGAGGTGGGGCGGGGGGGACCAAGAAATGGTGGTGGTGGTGGTGGTGGTGGAGGCAGTGGTGTATGAGTGTACACAAAAAGTCACCCTGAATCTGCCAGCTGATTAATCAAGGGCAATATGGCGGCAAGCGCAGCCGACCCGCTCCTTCCTGGCTAGTCCCTGTGTATTTATTTAAAGTAACCCGTGGTCAGTCACGCCTGACCTCAAACCATCAGGAGCAGCCACAGTTGCGCCCAAGCATAAACAAAAAGAAAAAAAAGCGTAATGAAGGTAAGGGGGACAGGGGACAGAGTATGGTGGGGGCGGGGATGAAAGGGGGGCTGGAGAGAGGCACAGAGAGAGGGGGGGGGGGGTGCTCCGTCTTTCTTTCTTTCCTTCCCCCCCTTCTCCAAGATAGTGGTTTTCAACCTTTTCAGGCCGTGACCCCCCGTTGAGGCATTACATTGAGTTTGACTCGTGCCACAGATAAATGTTGTGAAAATAGCCGATCGACAAGCTCACAACGCCTCGAGTTGCGAGGCTTTGTGAGCTTGTAGATCAGCAATTTTCATAATTTTTGCCTCTTTCTTATATTATTTGACAATTTGGCCAATGTTTGACCAGTTTTTATAATATAGTTTGTTGATTACTTTTGATGCAGTAATGGTATTTTTTCACTTCATTCATTTTTTCATTTTCTTTAGGTATTAGGTATTAAAAGTCCTTAAATTGTCACTTTACTGTCATCTGGGGACACCCCCCCTAAAAGAAATCATGTGGGGACCGACCTGGGGGTCCCGACCCACAGGTTGAGAACCAATGCTCTAAGTCTAAGAGATAGGGATCTTGAGGTCCACAGTGCAGTTCATGGGTCCAGACTTGGAGCTGAAATAGCTGCCTGTGTCCTGGTGTTTACTTCTTGGCTGACATGGGAAGGGAAATCATTGACCTCTGTCGGAGCAGCCAGGATCCATCCATCTTCCAGGCTGCAGGCATTTTGCATGGGGGATCAAGTACCTGCTTGTGAGGGGGAAACCTCCCAACTTGTACTCACAGTTAATTACAACACTCGGCCACATAATGACTCAGATCTCATTCACGGTATTTGTGAAAAATCTAAACATCAAATCACCAGTTGTCCATTGCGTGATTTTATATAAAAAAAGGCAAAAAAGGCAGAAAAGGTCACCAAACAATTCCGTTTTTGACCAATTTCATCATGCAGTGATGTAAGTAGCACTACAAGCAGGAGCGAACAAACAAACTCCAAAGATGGAGTCTAGAGAGTGTTATTGATCGACCGTGAAGGTTAGCCAGAAGTATGAGTTTTGGCTCTCAGGGCCGTGCAACAGCAGCACTCCCACATGGCTCAGAGAGGCCTCTCTCTCCCTTTCTGTCTGTCTTTAAGTGCACAAAACGCAGGAAAGAACAAACAGAGCGGATGGATGAGAGAGTCATAGAGGAACAACGGAACACACATCCAATAAGGCTGGATATGTGCATGTCCTATCGACCATGGGATCAAGAGGAGGTCAGTGTTACTGTACAGAGAGCAATGCCGTGGAATGATGCTTATAATATTAAAAGCTTAAATGCATATAAAACACACACACACACACACACACACGCACGCACACACACTCCTACGCGCACACGCACACGCACACGCACACGCACACGCACAAACAATTAGCCATAATATGCCTCTGTTATACATCCACGTGTGGTTCATTGCTGCCAGCTATGTTTAATCAGGCCTACAATGTCGTGTGCATCCTCAAAGTCATTGTAAAGGCACAGAATGAGGAGGGGTGGAATGCGAGGAGGGCGGGTGCCAGTTAAAATGCTGTTTACCAACCAACTCCCCTCCACCCTTGCCCTCCACACCCTCCCTCCCCCCCACCCCACCCCACCCCCGTGTTGGTAACTAATCTGCATGAGACGTGGCGACTGTCCGCGAGAGGCAGAATGGCGTTTGAGGCGAGCAGGTGGGGGGGCAGGCCAAACACCACCTGGTGCTGGGAGGCAGAGGGACAGAGAGAGAGAGAGAGAGAGAGAGAGAGAGAGAGAGAGAGAGAGAGAGAGAGAGAGAGAGAGAGAGAGAGAGAGAGAGAGAGAGAGAGAGAGAACACTGATGCCAGGGGAGTGGGCAGGGACATCAACCTCCCAGCACAGCTTGCTGGGTTCTGACCCAACGAAGCCCTCAAACTCTCCAACCAAGCCTCCTTCCCCTCTGTCATCACGTCCAGATCAACCACGCAGCGCTCCAGACTGGAGCAGGAGGGTTCCTGTCCCCCCATAGAGGGAACCAGTGGATAGAAGGATGAAGAGGAGAGAGTAGGGAGGAAGGGAGGAAGGGAGAGAGGGAAGGAACGTAGCGGTAAACAACAGCACCTTTGGTCCTGCATCTGTCTGGTCACGGAGTCCTGTGGCGTGACAGGTAGGGATGCGTGTGGAACGTTCTGCATTCTCCGACACGGACGTTGAGTCATCCCAGATGGCCCTCTCTATCTATTCCACACTCCCCCCTCCTCCTCCTTTCTCTCTCTTTCTCTCTGTTTCTCTCTCTCTCTCTCGTTTTCTCTCCCCCTCTCCAACAGAAGGACAGAGCCACTCTGGTGTGACTTTGTGGCATGGTAAACAAACACTTTGCTGGACTGCATTTTGACCAGCATGCATATCCACTCAGCCATTACTGGACCGGTCCTGTGCCTCTTGACATCTCTTGCTGAGATGGTTGTGTGCTGTAGGGGAGGCAGAATGAGTTCCACACAGTAAAATCCACAGTGTTAATTTATTAAATTAATACTGGCCATTGTATTATGCAGTCTCCAGGAACAATAATGGAATTTGATGTAAGTTGATGGATATAGTAACATTAACAGCACAGCAGTGTGACTGAGAGTTCATCTTGAACTGTAATGCTCTGCAAATTAAGGACACGATGAACACTTTGGATAAAAGTGTCTGCTAAATGACTGTAATGTAATGTAATGTAATGTAATGTAATGTAATGTAACACAATGCAATACAGAATATGTCTGTTTTGTCATGTTACATTTGTTTCTAATGAAACATTACTGTCTATGTCCTTTATATGCTTTTCTTTACCTGTTCAGTTAATTTACTATGAATATACTTTCCCCCTGATTATGCAATAACCATAGTTGTGTGTTACAACAATTGTACAACTGTTACACTGCATCCCAAAGTGAAGTGAATGGGAGAAAATACCATTCAACAGCCCATGTATTTCACATCGGAGAGCAAAGACAAAGAACAATGATTAACCTCCTCTGATAAAACTTTCACATAATTATGCACATGGCAGAAGCAACAAAAAAAAACTCCCTGTCAAAATTAACACCCCTTGCAACTATGCAGCCTTCTTCTGATGAAAAAACTTCCAATAGTTTGTATTCAGAAGCCAAATATGACAGATGCAATGTGCTATACATTATTCCACATCTTGAGATGGGAGGGGAGAAAAATACAGTACATTATTAATTTTACAATGTAGATGGCGATATTCATAGAGTGTAAAGGAAGATGAGGCGGGTGTGCCAGTGAGCAAGTGAGCAACCCTAACCTTGAGCTTTCACCATCGTCAGCTGACATCTCTGAAAACATGTTTTTTTCTCCCCCCACACAGCCCCCTCTCCGAGTGCGGGCTGTCAGCGGTACTGTCACTGGTGAAGAGAGGCGACGTTAAGTAAAGAAGGACACATGTGGCTCGGAGAGGGAGGTGGTGAGTGTGAGGGGGTGGGTGTGGGGGGGGGGGTTCTCTGTAAAGTCACTCACAGAGTTCCTGTCACGGTTAAGTAGACAGGTGCTTACCGTTAACACCCTCCTAATATCTTTATGCATATTTATGATTTTTTTTTACCCCCTTCTAATACGTTGCTCGTTAATGTCACAGCTGCCAAATATTGACTATGAGTTTCTTTTAAAAAGCGCATAAATAAACTGCTTTTAAACATTCTGACCTGCTTAAATACATCTCTTCCCTCATCCCTTTGATCAGAAAGGTTTCCATTATTTAAGCCTCCTCGCTTCTTCATAACATGCCACATCAACCTCCACAAATACAGAATATATCTTTATTTAGACGATAGCTACCTATCCCTTCATCTACTGTGCCCACACTTAATCCCCCCCCCCCCCTTCACTCTCTCTCTCTCTCTCAAGCCTGATTCATATTTTGTCGTACGACGGTGTGACATTTTGAAAATAGCCGACCTACAAGCTCATAATGCGTCGCAGGTGCGATGTGTTGGGAGCTTGTATCCAGGGACCGGGCCAATGACTACCAGGGCCCCCAGTGGGGGGGCCTGGGCCACGAGGCCGATCTAAAATTGACTAAAACTAGTGCAGGCCTATTATCCGTATGTCTGTTTCTTTACGTGTGTATATGTGTGCGTGTGTTGTGTTGGTGATGTGTACTGTACTTGTGTTTATGTTGTCTGTGTACTGTAGTTGTGTTTATGTTGTGTTAATGTTGTGTTGGTGTTGTGTAGTTGTTTGCGTAGTGTAGTTGTGGTGATATAGTGTAGTTGTGTTTGTGTAGAGTAGTTGTGTTGATGTGTTGATGTTGTGTAGTTAGGTTTATGAATATAGCAATAGAACAATTAAAAGTACACTTCAAGGTCCGTCCAGAAGCTAGGGACTAGAATATTGCGTATTTTGATATACAGAACAATATGTTGATTATTATACTATAGTTGTTTCAGGGTGCAACTGACATTGATAAGTTATTAGGAAGGAACCCTAAACCTTCCATGTTATACCGTATATCTTGGTGCTTTCTTGACCCAATGCAAAAACAATTGAGGAGGGAGAAATGCAAAATAATAGTTTAACCATTAAAACCGGTAAAGCACCTGTGTCATTTTAGATGTTTGCATTGGCTATACAATAGCAGATATACAAGCTCACAGCGTGTCACTTCGTGCTGCGCTGCGAGCTTGTACATCTGCAATTTTGGAACATTTTTGAAAAATCTTGAAAGTGTGAGAACTACTAGAAGGCATTTGTAGAATCGGCCTCAGGCCTTAACTTGTTAATGCCTTTCTTGACCCGCACATCCCTTATAACCAGAGCAGTGTTTGCGTATCCACCCGACTGCCCATTCTTGGTGGCGGGCTTTCTGGCGGGGAGGGGGGGGGGGGTGCCCTTAAAGACTTGCGCCGGGCCCAAGGACCGGCGCAAGTCTTAATCCGCGTCTGCTTGTACTGTATTTGCTATTTTCGGCACGTGACACCATCGTACGACGGAGCATAAATTAGGGATCATGTGTGAGTGCGGTCAGAGATGTCTAAGTGCTCTCATTATGGGAAAGTTTGGGAGCTGGGCAGAACTTGCTGGTCTCATCAGCGAGAAAGGGGGGAAATGGCTCCACAGTCTCAGAGGATTTGTATGCTGATTGCTCCCTAATTCTGACTCCCGCTCTGTCGCTGTGCCTTTCTCTTCCCATGAAAACTTGGCCAAGGGCTTTCCAATGCACTGAGAGGAAGAGTTCAGGAGAGATCTCAGTGGAGCTGCACAGTAAAATCCTTCATTTTACTATGAGAGTGTAAGAAATGTACCCAAAATCCATGGAGGATTGTACTGCGTAGACAAGTTCCAGCTCTGCTGTTAACGTCTCCGAAGTATGCGAGGATTCCCATCATAGGTAGATCTACAGTACTATAAATATATATTAGGTTTGTTATGATATGAAGAAGTTGGGGACTATGGATGGAAATTATCATTCTTGCTAATTCCGGTGTATTTACGTGGCATTTTATGTGTGGTGTTCATTAATATGTGCTGTCCCGTCCAAATAAACGTATAAATGATAAGAAAATATAAGCCATACACTACTTGGATTTAGTCCAACATGGTGTTACCATACGTGTGTGTGTGTGTGTGTGTGTGTGTGTGTGTGTGTGTGTGTGTGTGTGTGTGTGTGTGTGTGTGTGTGTGTGTGTGTGCGCTGTGTGTGTGTGTGTGTGTGTGTGTGTGTGTGTGTGTGTGTGTGTGTGTGTGTGTCCATGCGTGTGTGAGTGCGTGCGTGCATATGACTGTTTGCTTTTAGTACAAAGAGTACAGTATGGTCATGAGAGCTTGCGATGGAGATCAAAGTCCTCATTTAAGACTGAGAACTACATCTGTAAAACAGTCACATCATTAAATCAGCAGTCTCTGACATAATATTTTGACTGCATCGTGTTTTGTGACGTTTTTATCAAAACATGAAGCCACCCCCAAAATGGATCGCATCCTAGGGGTCATAAAACTCCCACACTGTATTTAGCATACCGTATTTGTGTTCTTGGAGAAAGGTTATATAATTTCACAGCGTGGCTCTGTAGGGAGCGAGCCATCTAGAGGGTCTGTTTGTCTGTCCGGGGCTAATCTCGCGAATCGCTGGACTGATCAATGGCAAATTTCTGTCAGTAAGGCAAGGATGTACCTCAATGCATCCTGTATTAAAATTGGCTATAATGGAAGGACCGGCTGGCCGGCGGACCTCGTCATCACGCTCATGTCACTATGACTCAGCCATAACTATTTAAGGAGTTACCAATGCAGCTACGCCCAAATATGGTGTTGTCTAACCTCAATGTGTCGTCATGGCATAAATGTGCCATTACAGGGCCTGCATTGTTAGCTTGTAGATTGGATATTTTTGGTGCGGGACACCAGCACACAAATCTGGCTTATGTACTGTAAATAAGTGTCAAAAAGAAGCAAAGAGGGATGAGGAGGACAGGATGATGTTGGAATTTCATTGAGATATGCGTACAATGATTTTAGATGTTCAGATTCTTCATGCCTAAACCCTGCATTGATTGCATTCTGGCGGGATTTCAGTTTGTTCCTCGCTGCCTCTGGGAGTAAACAAATTAGCCCTGTGGAGCTCTGGGTGGGGTCAAGGGTCAAGCCTGACACAGTATAAGGCACGGTGTGACAGGCTCAGGCCACTTGGACTCCTCCTTGCCCAGTGAACAGATGTTAGTGGCGACGGTGTGATTATCGCCACGGCGACCGAGGAACAGGAGCAGCGGCCCTTGGATGGATGCTGGTAATTACCCAGGCCCCCTTGGGAGAGAGATGACACGTGCCCGCCACTCTCAGAGATCACAGGGGCGTAATTAAAGGCGCAGTAACAGTTGTTAATAGGGCAGCAAAAAAAGGTAGCCACGGATGGAGGGAAGGAGAGGCTAGGGAGGGAAGGAAATGAAGGGAGGGGGATATAATGGAGGACTGTCCCCCTCTGTCCTTTTCTCTCTTGTTTGTTTTCCATTCTGTGACCTTCATGTAAGGCAGTGGGCACATTCAAATTAAGGGCAGTTTATTTGAACAAAGGGAAAGTGATTCAAGCTAAAACTTTGCAGCAAAGCAAACCTGTGCTATGTGAACAGGGGAGAGAGACTGACTATACCTAGTGGAGTCAAAATGAGTACAAAAAATACTAATAATAATGAATAATAACAGAAATATTAAATATTATACATATTCTACCATCAACTTTAGGTTGGATCCCATGACGACCAGGAATATACATTCATTAAACTGTAGCTCACATGAAAAGTCTCAAGCACAAACGATTTAGATGCTCCCCCACCACAAAAAAAAGCCATAAAAAGAATATAACTGTATAACGGTATCACCAAAGCACCTTAAGACCTCTGGTGGCATGAAAGCACCTTAGAAACTATTTAAGTGCAACAGACGTTGTTTGTCAGTGACAGGTATGTTTTTGTCTTGCTCGGAAGCATGTGCGGCAGAGAGTGCCCACGCGGAGCTTTTAAAAGCACCATACAAGTGTCAGAGCACATCACCGAAGCCTTTTACAGCCACAAAGCCCTCTGACAGCACCAAAATGGCTCCTCATGCCTTTTTTGTGCTGCAGTCGCTCCCTATAAATGACCACATTCGACCCTGTCTTCTACTTGACGGGCCTATGAATTCTCCTCTCTGAATAGACTTGATGGGTAAAAATACACATCACATAGAGGTGGGGGGCGGAATCCTGTAAGTACACTTAGACTTTGTGTACTATGAGCAACTCAAATGGGTCTCTGTGTGATGTTTTCCATGGAAAAAGGTCTACTTGGCCTGTCAAAGACCAAAAAAGAATTCTGACAGTTTGTTGACAAGTGATAAGTTGCAAATAAATCATGGCTTACTTTCTAAGTACAAATGAACAGTTACAGGGCCGATACACAAAAAGCTACTCTGAATATGTGTCTTTAAATAAAGTCCTGCACAAAGCCGCATGTCTGAAGGTATACCTTTTGATTGATTGATTGATTTATTGAATACTTTATTAATCAGAAATGTAAACAGCACGAGGTACTGTACAGTCAGACATTTAGGCTAAAAGGATAAAAGGACCTAATTACACTGTGCTGTGCTGTGTTTGTAGGGTCTCTGAATATCGTCTTGAACACGGTCTTGAATTGTGTCTTCTGCCTAAACTGCAGTGTGCTCGCACTTTGCAGGGAGATGGTGACCCCCAGCAGACAAGTGAAGGGGAAGAGAAGAAAGAAGAGGTGGATACGGATACGGGCAGATGACTGTGGCGATAATGTGAGAGTTTGCCAGTCAGGTCTGTCTTCCACAGCAAAGGGGAGTCCCAGAGAGAATTAGCCATGCTGAGCTTGACACAGAATACCCTCCCAGATAAATGGCAGGGTTTTGGCAGGACATATTTTTAGCATTAACTCGCTGACCCAAAAAAGTGATGTCCGCAAAATGAGACCCCCGGGGACACTGGAGGGGAAGTAGTCATTTCTTTGGACTGTTAGAGCCAATATCAGCGAATGAACCTCGATCTTTCAATGGCCGTTGTTCTCTAAGAGGAAAGGTCCGCAAGGAATAATTTGTCCCATGCACAGCTGCCAATTCATATACAAGCCTAGTAAAGACAAGGGGATGGAGAAGGCCAAATCTATTCCAGTAAA